>NW_024073139.1:1323-3137 GCF_014754425.2 Oryx dammah
CTACAATGGAGTTGTCCAAGAATAGTAAATGTAGTGCATAAAAATGGCCCAGGGTGATTAAACCCTTTTTAGAGCTTTTCCTTAACTTTTCCAGTTACATATGCCTTACCCTAGTTGAACCTGTGAAGATTTCAGTTTTGTATCTTATCTTGACTTGGACACAAATGTAGTACAGTTAACAGCTAATTCTTTGTGTATGCAATTTCCCATTGTATCAAACAAATGCTGAGTTTCAGTCTTACTTGACACAGTCTGATGTGGCAAGAATTGTCTCATTTATTTCAGTGATTATTAGGTCATAGAGTTATTACCCTTCCTCTAATCTACCCAACTATTTAATCTGTGGTTATACTTGTGGAAACCTTTTTTCTTGCGGTCTCCAAGGGCTCTTTCACAGACCTGTGGGTACCCTCTAAGTATTGGTTCCTGAACATCAGCACACTTGGCTGCCTCCGTGGGTTCCTGGAGTTGAGTCTCCTCCTGGAGTTGAATGTCATCCCTTCTCCACTTCTGGCACAGATACCTAGCAACCTCTGTGCACTATTCAAGGAAGCTGAGATCCTGGCTGTAGACCTATGCCAGGAGAAATCTCTCCATTTCCTCTTCCTTTCTCCCCCTCTTTGTCTCTCCCCAGTCTGCCCCCTCGTCAATTTATTTAAATCCTCTTAGCTTTCACAAAATGCTGGAAAATGATAGTCACCAAGGGGTTAGCATCCCTCTCAGAACTGAAGAGGAAGGACTGTAGATGACTAAGCTGTAGTGAGTCTATTGTCTCCATTTTAGGTAATTTCCTGAGTGTAAATTCAAATACAAATAAATTGTATTTATTTACTCAATGCTTGATTGATTGATTTGCACTTTGAATATTATACTAAGCCTTTCCAGTTAGTTTACTTGGGCCAAAGCACTTTGCTAAGTTTCAGCTTAAACCACTTTTAGGTGTATAAAGAGTGTGTGTGTGTGTTCTGGTCTCAGTTGAGAACTCTATGTATAAATAAATGTGCAGACTATTGCATTCTTATCTCCTTCATTATATTTCTATAGTAAAAATATGAAATGTTTTAGTTACGTGCTTTTATTGTTGCTTAATATTGTCAACACTGTTACTGTTGTTTGCTCCTAAGGAGTACAAATTTTATTTATTGTCAAATAAAAAGTTTCCCGGGATATGGTCCCTGACTACTTCCTCTTTTCCATTCTCTGTCCTTCTCCTCTACTATTTTCCCCATTAGTGCACTGTTTTTGACAACACAGGCCTTGCTTTTCCTCAAGCAAATTTCATTTCTTCCCAATCCAAAGACTTTGCAACTGCTGTTCTTTCACATCGCTTGCTACCTCCTTTGTTTGAGCTTCACCAATGCTGTTCAAGTCACACAATGAAATCTCCAACGCCCTCCCTTTCCTCCTCCTTAAAGGCACTTTAAGTCTCTACCCTCTTCCCTTTCCAGCCTAAATTTCCTAGATTTTCACACACACACACACACACACACAAAATAATAATAATATCAGGGCTTTGCTTCTTAGAATTAACTTGAGTCAGTTTCTGTGCCTGCAAATAAAAAATAGTTAATAGTTAGTTGAGTTCTTTCAGGAGCTTCCTCTGTTTTTCTATCGATACCTCTATATTCTTTGCAGGCAATGACATTTTGTTTGGTTTACAAATATATTGAATATCTGTCAAGATTACTATTTTGTTATTGCCCTTTGTAACTTTCCGTGTCTACTTTGCTTATTCTTTTTTTGTTTTAATTTTTATTTTTGCTTTATTTTACTTTACAATACTGTATTGGTTTTGCCATACATTGACATGAATC
>NW_024073139.1:3147-3616 GCF_014754425.2 Oryx dammah
TGGCCACAAATTGTTTACATACTTGTATGTCCAAAATGCATTTTCCTGTGAATGCTTTCAAATAATTTATCCATTATAGCATTAACTTGAAGTTCAGGACCTTGTCATCTAAGTCAGGTCCAGATATGGATCCGGGTCCACTTTTACAGTATCTCAAGTGTTCTGTCGCTCAGTTGTGTCCTATTCTTCGCGACCCCATGAACTGCAGCACTGCGGGCTTCCCTGCCCATCAACTCCAGGAGCTTGCTGAAACTCAAGTCCATTGATTGAGTCGATGATGATATCCAAAAATCTCATCCTCTGCTGTCCCCTTCTCCTACCTTCAGTCTTTCCCTCATCATGGTCTTTTCCAATGAGTCAGTTATTCACATCAGGTAGCCAAAGTATTGGAGCTTCATCTTCGGCATCAGTCCTACCAATGAATATGCAGGAGAGATTTACTTTAGGATTGACTGGTTTGATCTCCTTG
>NW_024073139.1:3626-4410 GCF_014754425.2 Oryx dammah
TTGACAGAGACTGACCTGCAGAGCAGCGGGCAGGGTTGGAAGCACTTGCCATAAACAGCTGTATAACATGTGCCTGCCTTCTGCATTCTCCCATCACCTTGGACAGCTTCACAGTACCAGTCACGTTGGCCGATCCATTGCCTGTGCATTCCTTCAGGGGACCAGAAAACAACGACCTCTGAGCTCAGCTGACTTGAAGAACTGCTTTCTTGGTGTCCACCTATCTAGGTCATTCCTTGTCAATGTTGTGCCCCTCTTGCTAGCCTGCCACCCCTTACAGCCCACAACATTCTGAGTGAGGCCCCCCTGTTCCTCCTATCTGTGTAGCTTTCTATGTGCACCTGTCTACCTGTGCCCCATGTGCTATCTCCATGTAGCAGGAAAAGGCCAGAGATGCCTGAGACTCCAAAAGCCCCCCAGAAACTGTGATAGGCCTGGGTCTGATCCAAGGTTGTGAAGAACGTGCACAGGGATACAGGGTCTCTTCTGATACAAAGAATGGAACCTGAGGCCGTAAAAGTAAGGTGGCATCCCTACACGTCGTCCGTTCTGTTTAACACTACCCATGCACACGGAGTCCCCAAACAGATGATGCCCTGGGAAACGCAGTTTCTGGGCCCAGAGCTAATGCCTCCCTTGGGCAAAAAGCAGCTTTTCTCTCTCAAAAACAGCAAGAGGGCTTGAACCACACACGCCTCAGCGATTTGCTAAATGCCAAGTCTCTCTTTCAGTTGCTCTCATTAGGCCCAGGTAGGAGTCCCTACAGTCACCTATCTCTGTTTCC
>NW_024073140.1:0-4410 GCF_014754425.2 Oryx dammah
CCGGCCACATCAAGAGGAGCCCCGTTTCCTCCTCAAAGCTCGAGATGAGGTTTCCTTTCTCTGCTTCTTCGGGAAAGGATTCCCGGTTTTGCTCTCGCATCTCGGAGGCTGCGCTCTCCACAGGAAAGTCGAGAGGAACTCCAGGGGTCGTGCCACCATTCCCAATGTGCACAAAATATCTCAGTCCACTCCAGAAGAACCTGATTTCCCTGCACTTCCTCGACATGCACGGCGAGGATCGTCTCACACCACAATGGCAGGTGTGACAGCCCTGTCGCAAAGCCTTGAGGGAAAGCCTCCAAAGAATGCCACAGATCCCTCTATCAAGGCGCAGGGAAGCCTGCCACGGCTGCTCAAGCTCGTGAGGAAAGCGGACGTGCATGTCCCCACTCGAGACGAGGACTGACTCCCCTGTGGAGACCACAGAAGAAGCCCAAGATCCATGTCAGCACTGGAGAGTAATCCTCAGGTTCCGTCATAGATTCCACACGAGGTCTTAGGCCCCGGCACGGACTGCAGACGAATCCCGACAGGCCCCTCGCAACTCGCATGGAGACTGGCCTGTCCTGAGGTCACAAGGGAGGGGCCCAGATGTCCCCGTCGTAAGTCGAGAAGGTCCCGCCGCAACTCGAGAAAATCCAGGAGGTTCTCCCTTCCAGGCGAGATGAGGCCCTTTTCCGCTGAGGCGTATCGAGGCAAATCACCCCTTCCCTCTTGAACTTCGAAAGGGTCCTTCACACCCTTGCTGCAACTCAAGAATTTCCCCGACATACCCGCCTCCACTCGAGAGGAACACCGAGGGTCCCGCCCACATCAAGAGGAGCCCCGTTTCCTCCTCAAAGCTCGAGATGAGGGTTCCATTCCCTGCTTCGTCCGGAAAGGATTCCCGGTTTTGCTGTCGCATCTTGGAGGCTGAGCTCTCTACAGGAAAGTCGAGAGGAACTCCAGGGGTCTTGCCACCATTCCCAATGTGCACAAAATGTCTCAGTCCACTCCAGAAGAACGTGATTTCCCTGCACTTCCTCGACATGCACGCCGAGGGTCGACTCACACCACAGTGGCACGCGTGACAGACCTGTCGGAAAGTCTCGTGGCAAAGCCTCCATAGAATGCCACAGATCTCTGTATCATGCCGCCGGGAAGCCTGCCACGGCTGGTCCAACTCGTGAGGAAAGCGGACGTGCATGTCCCCACGCGAGACGAGGACTGACTCCCCTGTCGAGCCTCCAGCAGGACCCCAAGCTCCATGTCAGCAATGGAGAGGAATCCTCAGGTTCCGTCATAGACTCCACACGAGGTCTTAGGCCCCTGCAACCACTGCAGAGGAATCCCGACAGGCCCCTCGCAACTCGCATGGAGACTGGCCTGTCCTGAGGCCACAAGGGAGGGGCCCAGAGGTCCCCGTCGTAACTCGAGAAGGTCCCGCCGCAACTCGAGAAAATCCAGGAGGTTCTCCCCTCCAAGTGAGATGAGGCCCTTTTCCGCTGAGGCGTCCCGAGGCAAATCATCCCTTCCCTCTAGAACTTCGAAAAGGTCCTTCACACCCTTGCTGCAACTCAAGAATTTCCCCGACATACCCGCCTCCACTCGAGAGGAACACCGAGGTCCCGCCCACATCAAGAGGAGCCCCTTTTCCTCCTCAAAGTTCGATATGAGGGTTCCTTTCGCTGCTTCGTCGGGAAAGGATTCCCGGCTTTGCTGTCGCATCTCGGAGGCGGCGCTCTCCACAGGAAAGGCGAGAGGAACTCCAGGGGTCGTGCCACAATTCCCAATATGCACAAAATATCTCAGTCCACTCCAGAAGAACCTGTTTTCCCTGCACTTCCTCGACATGCACGCCGAGGATCGACTCACACCACAGTGGCACGTGTGAGAGCACTGTCAGAAAGCCTCGTGGGAAAGCCTCCAAAGAATGCCACAGATCCCTGTATCAAGGCGCCGGGCAGACTGCCATGGCTGCTCCAGCTCGTGAGGAATGCGGACGTGCATGTCCCCACGCGAGACCAGGACTGACTCCCCTGTGGAGCCTCCAGAAGGACCCCAAGATTCATGTCAGCACTGGAGAGGAATGCTCAGGTTCCGTCATAGACTCCACACGAAGTCTTAGGCCCCGGCACCGACTGCAGAGGAATCCCGACAGGCCCCTCGCAACTCGCATGGAGACTGGCCTGTCCTAAGGCCACAAGGGAGGGTCCCAGAGGTGCCCGACGTAACTCGAGAAGGTCCCGCCACAACTCGAGAAAATCCAGGAGGTTCTCCCCTCCAGACGAGATGAGGCCCTTTTCCGCTGAGGCGTCCCGAGGAAAATCACCCCTTCCCTCTTGAACTTCGAAAGGGTCCTTCACACCCTCGCTGCAACTCAAGAAGTTCCCCGACATAGCCGCCTTCCCTCGAGAGGAACACCGAGGGTCCCGCCCACATCAAGAGGAGCCCCGTTTCCTCCTCAAAGCTCGAGATGAGGGTTCCTTTCCCTGCTTCGTCGCGAAAGGATTCCCGGCTTTGCTGTCACATCTCGGAAGCGGCGCTCTCCACAGGAATGTCGAGAGGAATTACAGGGGTCGTGGCACCATTCCCAATGTGCACAAAATGTCTCAGTGCTCTCCAGAAGAACCTGATTTCCCTGCACTTCCTCGACATGCACGCCGAGGATCGACTCACACCACAGTGGCACGTGTTACAGCCCTGTCGGAAAGCCTCGTGGGAATGCCTCCAAAGAATGCCACAGATCCCTGTATCAAGAAGCCGGGAAGCCTGCCACGGCTGCTCCAGCTCTTGAGGAAAGCGGACATGCATGTCCCCATTCGAGACGAGGACTGACTCCCCTGTGGAGCCTCCAGAAGGACCACAAGATCCATGTCAGCACTGGAGAGGAATCCTCAGGGTCCGGCACAGATTCCACACGAGGTCTTAGGCCCCGGCACCGACTGCAGAGGAATTCCCACAGGCCCCTGGCAACTCGCACGGAGACTGGCCTGTCCTGAGGCCACAAGGGAGGGTCCCAGAGGTCCCCGTCGTAAGTCGAGAAGGTCCCGCCGCAACTCGAGAAAATCCAGGAGGTTCTCCCTTCCAGGCGAGATGAGGCCCTTTTCCGCTGAGGCGTCTCGAGGCAAATCACCCCCTCCCTCTTGAACTTCTAAAGGGTCATTCACACCCTTGCTGCAACTCACGAAGTTCCCCGACATACCCGCCTCCACTCGAGAGGAACACCCAGGGTCCCGGCCACATCAAGAGGAGCCCCGTTTCCTCCTCAAAGCTCGAGATGAGGTTTCCTTTCTCTGCTTCTTCGGGAAAGGATTCCCGGTTTTGCTCTCGCATCTCGGAGGCTGCGCTCTCCACAGGAAAGTCGAGAGGAACTCCAGGGGTCGTGCCACCATTCCCAATGTGCACAAAATATCTCAGTCCACTCCAGAAGAACCTGATTTCCCTGCACTTCCTCGACATGCACGGCGAGGATCGTCTCACACCACAATGGCAGGTGTGACAGCCCTGTCGCAAAGCCTTGAGGGAAAGCCTCCAAAGAATGCCACAGATCCCTCTATCAAGGCGCAGGGAAGCCTGCCACGGCTGCTCAAGCTCGTGAGGAAAGCGGACGTGCATGTCCCCACTCGAGACGAGGACTGACTCCCCTGTGGAGACCACAGAAGAAGCCCAAGATCCATGTCAGCACTGGAGAGTAATCCTCAGGTTCCGTCATAGATTCCACACGAGGTCTTAGGCCCCGGCACGGACTGCAGACGAATCCCGACAGGCCCCTCGCAACTCGCATGGAGACTGGCCTGTCCTGAGGTCACAAGGGAGGGGCCCAGATGTCCCCGTCGTAAGTCGAGAAGGTCCCGCCGCAACTCGAGAAAATCCAGGAGGTTCTCCCTTCCAGGCGAGATGAGGCCCTTTTCCGCTGAGGCGTATCGAGGCAAATCACCCCTTCCCTCTTGAACTTCGAAAGGGTCCTTCACACCCTTGCTGCAACTCAAGAATTTCCCCGACATACCCGCCTCCACTCGAGAGGAACACCGAGGGTCCCGCCCACATCAAGAGGAGCCCCGTTTCCTCCTCAAAGCTCGAGATGAGGGTTCCATTCCCTGCTTCGTCCGGAAAGGATTCCCGGTTTTGCTGTCGCATCTTGGAGGCTGAGCTCTCTACAGGAAAGTCGAGAGGAACTCCAGGGGTCTTGCCACCATTCCCAATGTGCACAAAATGTCTCAGTCCACTCCAGAAGAACGTGATTTCCCTGCACTTCCTCGACATGCACGCCGAGGGTCGACTCACACCACAGTGGCACGCGTGACAGACCTGTCGGAAAGTCTCGTGGCAAAGCCTCCATAGAATGCCACAGATCTCTGTATCATGCCGCCGGGAAGCCTGCCACGGCTGGTCCAACTCGTGAGGAAAGCGGACGTGCATGTCCCCACG
>NW_024073141.1:0-4409 GCF_014754425.2 Oryx dammah
CTTGAAGTCCAGCAGCATGGTGCTGGCCCTCAGATATTGGCTGTGGTTAGGCCCAGGTAACATTGGCCCCTGGCAGGGAGTCTGTCCTGTGACCAGTCACTCCATTTAATCCTGTCCTTTTTGGGATTTTTCCCCTGTGGTGTTGATTCATCTAATGAGAAAATGGAAAAGCGTGCATACAAAGAAAGTGCATTACTGTTTCTAGTGTCATCGTTTACGGAGGTGTTCAAAGTGCCCCAGAGAGGAGGTTCAGGTTGTTTGTAGCAAGATGACCAGTTGGAAGCTGATGCATTGCAAGCCACAGGTTTTCCGTCGAAGTATTGCGTTAGCTTTAAGACTCTGGTAATTTGTTGGAAGTGGGGCAGGTGAAGGGGTGCAGATGGAAACGGATATGTTTTAGTTTAGCAGGTTTTCTGGATAAAGGTTGGGAGTGAGGTAAATGCTCTAAATCAGTGGTGATTCATGAGAGAGATAAAAGCAAGCAGGGGAAGTGATTGCTGCACCAACCAGTCTGTTGCTGCTGCTGCTGCTAAATCGCTTCAGTCGTGTCCAACTCTGTGCGACCCCATAGACGGCAGCCCACCAGGCTCTCCCGTCCCTGGTATTCTCCAGGCAAGAACACTGGAGCAGGTTGCCATTTCCTTCTCCAGTGCATGAAAGTGAAAAGTGAAAGTGAAGTCAGTCAGTTGTTTCTGACTCCTAGCAACCCCATGGACTGCAGCCCACCAGGCTCCTCCATCCATGGGATTTTCCAGGCAAGAGTACTGGAGTGGGGTGCCATTGCCTTCTCCAACCAACCAGTCTATGAAATAGTAAAAGTCAGGTCCCATCTGATCGTCATTCTCAGGCTAACATTCCCAGTTATTGACTGTTTATTATATACCAGGCATCATGCTAAGAATGTTACATGTTCTCACTTGATACTCTCAATAACCCTTTTGAATTACCCTGTTAGATTATAAAACTCAAGGTTCAGAGGAGTCAGGTAACTTGCCCAAAGTCACATAGCAGCAGCCTAATTGGTCTGTCTGTCCACTTTTTATATTTGTCTCACAGAGGCCTCAGTATCTCTTATAAACACAAATAAGATCTTGCTAACCTCCACCCGTCCAGTGACTTCTGATCACACTGGCAATAAAATCAACCCTGGATTATGAAACTCTGCGTGAGCCAGCCCATGATGACTGCTCTGACCCTGTCTTGTGCTGCTGTCTCCCTCATCCACCCTGCCCTGGCCTCATGGGCCTCCTTTCAGTTCCTACAAAACTCCAAGCTGGTTCCCTCTGGTCTTCATAGCTCTTCTGAGAGGTCTCTCTCTCCTGACATTCAAGTTCATTCCTGATACTTTTCTGCACTTGTTGTTTCTTTCCCACTTGTTTATTGATTAATGACCATCTTCCCTACTAAGGTGGGGACCAGTAGCATATCTGTTGTTTCCCTTAGAAGGACGGAGCAGGTCCAGGATTGCAGAGCAGGACTGTGGGATCTCAGAGCTGGCTCTTAAAACCTCTACACTGCTCGTGATCTCTGCTCCATTGATTTCTGTCACATTATTCACGAATGAACATTTTTATAGAATAGATGCTTTTTCTTCTCTAGAAATAAAAGCCGTAATCACACTTGACTTGCTACAAGGGTAGAAAGAGAAGTGTGAGGTTTTTCAGGAAATGTATGCATATTTTTTGCATTCCTAAAAATTATTTAGTACATGATGGTTTCTGAGGGAAACCCAGTGCTATTGATATTTCCTCCTCTTGACTTACAACTTCTCTCTCCTCATAGTGGTTACTGAGTCTCTATGTAAAATCTGGAGCAAATGAAGCTGTGAGGATGCAGAATACTAATTAAGCCTTTTCCTAATTTCTTCTTATGTGACAAGATGAAGATGATTGTGCAGTGATTATATTATTTTACTCACTATTCAAAGTGTGTAACTCATGAACTCTCACTTTTATTGAGCTGTCCACACACTCTATAAAGTGATGACGTTACAAACCAAACAGTATGCACTGGCATTAGAAAAAATGTGCCCAGAAAATAAGTATTTCTTAAAATCATTACATTGAAATTCACAGTAAAGTCTGGTTTTTTTTTTTCAGCAGACAGTTTTAAAGATTGCTGAATTTTCTTAACTAGTGGGAAAAAAAGGCTTTTGTTTGAATCCTCATAAATGAAAATATTTCTACCAATGATTATCTGTGAGGGTTTGACTGGAGGTGGATTTTTTCCTCTAACTTTTTGCTTTCTGCACTGTTAGTATTTTCTAAAATAAGTATAATTTTTATAATATGTAAATAATTGCATAAAATATTTTAACATAAATTGAATCTGGACATTTCCCTGTATTTGTTAGTAGCTTATGGTAAACTTGATATGCAGATGACGCCACCCTTATGGCAGAAAGTGAAGAGGAACTCAAAAGCCTCTTGATGAAAGTGAAAGAAGAGAGTGAAAAAGTTGGCTTAAAGCTCAACATTCAGAAAACGAAGATCATGGCATATGGTCCCATCACTTCATGGGAAATAGATGGGGAAACAGTGGAAATGCTTACTCCTTGGAAGAAAAATTATGACCAACCTAGATAGCATATTGAACAGCAGAGACATTACTTTGCCAACAAAGGTCCGTCTTGTCAAGGCTATGGTTTTTCCAGTGGTCATGTATGGATGTGAGAGTTGGACTGTGAAGAAAGCTGAGCACCAAAGAATTGATGCTTTTGAACTGTGTTGTTGGAGAAGACTCCTGAGAGACCCTTAGACTGCAAGGAGATCCAACCAGTCCATTCTGAAGGAGATCAGCCCTGGGATTTCTTTGGAAGGAATGATGCAAAAGCTGAAACTCCAGTACTTTGGCCACCTCATGTGAAGAGTTGACTCATTGGAAAAGACTCTGATGCTGGGAGGGATTGAGGGCAGGAGGAGAAGGGGACGACAGAGGATGAGATGGCTGGATGGCATCACGGACTCGATGGATGTGAGTCTGAGTGAACTCTGGGAGTTGGTGATGGACAGGGAGGCCTGGCGTGCTGCGATTCATGGAGTCGCAAAGAGTCGGACACGACTGAGCGACTGAAATGAACTATGATAAACTTAGTTCAGTCTTGTTGGCCTGCTGGGTCAGAATATATTTTTAACTTTATTTTTTAATTACATTTTTTGTTTTTAAGAATATGGTATTAATTTCTTTCTTCTAGTAGCCTTTTGCATTAGTCTTTAAAACCAACAATGTCCTATCAAATATTCACTATTATCTTTGAAGTTAGGTATTGGTGTAGGATTCAGTAAAGAATCAGTGAGATTTTGGATTTGTGATTTTTGTGCCATAAATCACTCTCATATAATTGAATTTGTCTGTATTAGAGTCAATTCTGACCAGGGAAGAGGCCAGAGAAAGGAAGAACATCTTAATATGGGTAATTTCTCTTAGTGATTTATAATTTAGACTTACAATCTAGAAATTATTTGCCTTAAAATTAGAGTTAAAAGGGACTCCAGAGACCCCCTTGTCTACCTTCATTTTATAAATGAGGAGAACAAGACAGAGAGATGTTTTAAGGTCTGATGCTGAAGCAGGCTGAAATATCATTTTGTATTGTACACTGGTGTTTTCTGTATTTTCTATAGCCTTTTTACCCAGACTCTAAAAAGTGGTAAATGATGTATTTGTCCTAATGAGATAGCCTTGTTGGAAGTTAACTTTCAACTAAAACATAATCAAATGATAGTAACTTTCTGGAAAACAAATTGTTAATATGTGCTATACTACTTAAAAATTAGTTTATTTTCCTTGACTTTGTTAATTCACTTTTAAGAATGTCTAAGAGAATAATTTAATAGGGACGTAAATGTGCAAGGTGTTTTCACAGCATTCTTTTTAATAAGAATGGAAAACTTTGTTCAGTAAAAGCTTTGTTCAGTGGCCCTTTAAACACCCCATTGTTAATATATATATTTAATAACCTTGGAAAAAGCTCTTGATATTTGTTAAAGTAAAAATAAGACTTTAAAGCCAAACATAGAACTGCAGCCCAATTTTGTTAAACAGGTATATTTTTAGAAAATAACAGCATGTAAGCTATTATGTAAAATACACCAATATGTAACTTTTCATTATCTTCTTTATCTTTTCAATATTTTCCAAATATTCTTTAGTTGTCTTAAATGACAATTATGCAGAGAAAAATACAAACATTATATATTTTTAATAATAGCAATTATAATGATATTATAATAATTTATATATAATAATTATGAACTGAAAATTATGTGACCATCATAGAAGAAAGAGCACTTCAATAGAGGTAAAATACTGAGTTCTCAGGTTACTTTTGCTCCTTCAAAGCTATGTGGCTTTAGGTAGGGACCTTCATCTGTTGACACTTGAGAATCTCTTTCTGCAGAGAGGAGTTT
>NW_024073142.1:0-4406 GCF_014754425.2 Oryx dammah
TAAGTTAGATGGTCATGTAAAGATAACTCTGGGAAAATTGCATCAGACCTGAAATCTAAATGACCAGAAGGAGCTAATAGTGTGAAGCTCTGGGAAAGCAATGCCCCAGTTAGAGGTGAAAGGAAAAGCAAAAATAAATTAATTAATTAAAAATGGACTTCCCCAGATGGCGGAGGAATAGGAAGGGAAGACCACTTTCTCCCTCACAAATTCCTCAAAAGATCATTTCAACGCAGAGCAAACTCCACAAAACAACCTCTGAATGCAGGCAGAGGACATCAGGCAACCAGAAAAGCAGACCATTATCTTCAAAAACAGGTAGGAAAAAATATAAAAGACAAGAAAAGAGACAAAGGAGGTGGGGAGGGAGCTCCGTCCCGGGAAGGGAAGCCCATCCCAGGAAGGGAATTCTAAGAAGAGAGGTTTCCAAACACAAGGAAACACTCTCCCTGCCTAGTCTGTGGCGAGCCTTGGAAACACAGAGGGCAACATAACAGGAAGGAAAAACGAATAAATAATTAAAACCAACAGATTACAAGCCCAACAGTAACTCCCCCAGCGGAAAAGCAGCGCAGACGCCTGCGTCCGCCACTAGCAAGTGGGGGCAGGGCAGGGAAGCGCGGGAGGGCTGCCGTGCTTGGTAAGAAGCGGGCAGAAATGCCCCACGCGTAACCAGAGCGATCAAACTTGGGCTAGCAAACCAGACTGGGGGATAGCTACCACGCGAAAAGCTGGAACATAAGACCCCGCCAGGACCGCGCACAGAACAAAGGACGGAACGGAAATAGCTGGCTGCAGACCATCCCCCGCCAGGGACAGGGAGCCAGAGCCGTAACCGGTAAGGGCTGGAAAGGGGCAATCGCAGCCCCGGAGAGACTTTACCTAACAAACTACAGGCAGGCGTCTTTGCTGAGACTTCAGGGGGTGCTGGACAGTCACCATCCGCCTCACAAGGAGCGCCAGCAGTACACCCAGAAAACTGAGCAGCAGAGACAGAGAAGGGGACAAGTCACGGAGACCGCGCTCGCCAAGGTCCTGAGCTGCTCAGACCTGGGAGGGTCGCAGAGCGCAGTCCCAAACAAGTCTTTGCCTCTGAGGGCTACCTGGGCGCCAAACCTGAGCGGCTTGGACCGGGGAGGTACGCGCAGCCTGGGGCCGGCCTCGGATGGTTCCTGGCTGAGCTCCGTGGAGCCGGAGCGGTTTGTGCGTCGTGGGGGGAGACAGGTCCAGCAGGACCGAGACGCTGTGTGCCCACGACAGTGCTATTTGTTTGCAGCATCCCCCCCTCCCCGCAGCGCGGCTGAACTAGGGGGCCTCAAAAAAAAAAAGGGGGCACCAACGGCCCCCCCCGTGTCAGGACGGAATTCAGACACTGAAGAGACCAGCAAACAGAAGAAGTTAAACAGAGGGAACCGCCCTGGAAGTGACCCCACACGGCCCATAACATCAGAGAAGGGCCAGATGTATCTTCACTATTTTTACAATCATTCCTTATTTTTTTTTCTTTTTTTTCTAACTTTTTTTAAATTGTTAAGTCTTCTATTTCTCAACTTTTTATTTCTATAACTTACTATCACTTTTCAAAAAAAAAAAAAAAGACTCTACTTTTTTAAGGCAAACACCATATATAGTCTTCGTGTGGTTGTTGTTGGTATTTCTTTTTTAATCTTGTGGGGTTTTTTTTTCTTTTTTTTTTTCTTATTATTTTTTCTTTTTTCTTATTTTTTTCTTTCTTCCTTCTGCTTCTTCTCTTTAATATTGTATTTTTGAAAATCCAAACTCTACTCTAGGTTTTTAATCTTTGCTTTTCAGTTTTTGTTGTCAATCTTGTACATTTCAAAACCCAATTTTACCTGACAGTGAGATTACTGGCTTGACCACTCTCTCCTCCTTTTGGACTCTCCTTTTTCTCCACCAGGTGGCCTCTGTCTCTTCCCCCCGCCCCCCCCCATCTCTTCTATATCCAACTCTGTGATTCTCTGTGTGTTCTAGATGGTGGAGAACACCTAAGGAACTGATTACTGGCTGGACTTGTCTCTCTCCTTTTCATTCCTCTCTCTTACCCTCCTGGCCACCTCTGTCTACTTCCTCCCTCTCCTCTTCCCTGTATAATTCCGTGAATACCTCTGAGCAGTCCAGACTATGGAGCGCACATAAGGAAGTGACTATTGACTAGCTTGCTCTCTCCTCTTTTGATCTCACCACATCTCATTCCAGTCACCTCTAACTACCCCCTCCCTCTTCTCTTCTCCATGTAACCCTGTGAACCTCTCTGGGTGTCCCTCAATATGGAGAAACCTCTCATCTTTAACCTAGATGTCTTATCATCGGTGCTGTATAGATGGAGAAGTCTAGAGACCACTATAAAAATAAAACCGAAAACCAGAAGCAGGAGGCTTAAGTCCAAAGCTTGAGAACATCAGAGAACTCCTGAATTCAGGGAACATTAAGCAATAGGAGCTCATCAAATGCCTCCAAACCTACACTGAAACAAAGCTCCACCCAAGGGCCAACAAGTTCCAGAGCAAGACATATCACACAAATTCTCCAGCAACACAGGAACACACCCCGAGCTTCAATATACAGGCAGCTCAAAGTTACTCCAAAACTTTAGACATCTCATAACCCATTACTTGTCACTCCACTGCACTCCAGAGAGAAGAAACCCAGCTCCACCCACCAGACCTCCAACACAAGCCTCCCTAACCAGGAAACCTTGACAAGCCACAGATACAACCCCACCAACAGTGAGGAAGCTCCACAATAAAGAGAACTCCACAAATTACCAGAATATAAAAAGGCCATCCCAAACGCAGCAATATAACCAAGATGAAGAGACAGAGGAATTCTCAACAGGTAAAGGAACAGGAGAAATGCCCACCAAACCAAACAAAAGAGGAAGAGATAGGGAATCTACCTGAGAAAGAATTCCAAATATTGATAGTGAAAATGATCCAAAATCTTGAAATCAAAATGGAATCACAGATAAATACCCTAGAGACAGGGATTGAGAAGATGCAAGAAAGGCTCAACAAGGACCTAGAAAAAATAAAAAAGAGTCAATATACAATGAATAATGCAATAAATGAGATCAGAAACACTCTGGAGGCAACAAATAGTAGAATAACGGAGGCAGAAGATAGGATTAGTGAAATAGAAGATAGAATGGTAGAAATAAATGAATCAGAGAGGAAAAAAGAAAAATGAATTAAAAGAAATGAGGACAATCTCAGAGACCTCCAGGACAATATGAAACGCTCCAACATTCGAATTATAGGAGTCCCAGAAGAAGAAGACAAAAAGAAAGACCATGAGAAAATCCTTGAGGAGATAATAGTTGAAAACTTCCCTAAAATGGGGAAGGAAATAATCACCCAAGTCCAAGAAACCCAGAGAGTCCCAAATAGGATAAACCCAAGGCGAAACACCCCAAGACACATATTAATCAAATTAACAAAGATCAAACACAAAGAACAACTATTAAAAGCAGCAAGGGAAAAACAACAAATAACACACAAGGGGATTCCCATAAGGATAACAGCTGATCTCTCAATAGAAACTCTTCAGGCCAGGAGGGAATGGCAAGACATACTTAAAGTGATGAAAGAAAATAACCTACAGCCCAGATTACTGTACCCAGCAAGGATCTCATTCAAATACGAAGGAGAAATCAAAAGCTTTACAGACAAGCAAAAGCTGAGAGAATTCAGCACCACCAAACCAGCTCTCCAACAAATTCTAAAGGATATTCTCTAGACGGGAAACACAAAAAGGGAGTATAAACCCGAACCCAAAATAATAAAGTAAATGGCAACGGGATCATACTTATCAATAATTACCTTAAACGTAAATGGATTGAATGCCCCAACCAAAAGGCAAAGACTGGCCGAATGGATACAAAAACAAGAACCCTCTATATGCTGCTTACAAGAGACCCATCTCAAAACAAGGGACACATACAGACTGAAAGTGAAGGGTTGGAAAAAGATATTCCATGCATATAGAGACCAAAAGAAAGCAGGAGTGGCAATACTCATATCCGATAAAATAGACTTTAAAACAAAGGCTGTGAAAAGAGACAAAGAAGGCCACTACATAATGATCAAAGGATCAATCCAAGAAGAAGATATAACAATTATAAATATGTATGCACCCAATATAGGAGCACCACAATATGTAGGACAAATGCTAACAAGTATGAAAGGGGAAATTAACAACACAATAATAGTGGGAGACTTTAATACACCACTCACACCTATGGACAGATCAACTAAACAGAAAATTAACAAAGAAACGCAAACTTTAAATGATACATTAGACCAGTTAGACCTAATTGATATCTATAGGACATTTCACCCCAAAACAATGAATTTCACCTTTTTCTCAAGTGCTCATGGAACCTTCTC
>NW_024073143.1:0-4405 GCF_014754425.2 Oryx dammah
CTGATATTCCTTGGTTTACATAGAGAACCAATAAAACTTCAAGACAAAAAGTTTGCCCTGTTCACGGAGGCCACAGGTGCCCTCCCGGTCTCCCGAGGGAGTGAAGACACAGAACGTCTTCCCGTTCAGGTCTTAGAAACCCAGGCAGATAAGTGAATGCAGGGAGCCCCCATGCTCCAAGGGATCAGCCTGAAAAAGAGAGAGAGAGGGAGAGGGAGTGGGAGAGGGAGAGAGAGAGAGAGAGAGAGAGAGAGAGAGAGATAGAAGAAAAAACACGGGGTGACCAAGCTTCTGCAAGTCCCCAAAGCTTTATTTTTCAAAAGGTACTTTTATACCTTGCCTTACACATAGAGGCAAATGAAAGATGCAAGGTCATACAGAGTCAGCCCAAACATTCCAGCAGTTTTGCCCTTATCGAAACCAGGATATTTTTGCATACCTTTTCCACAAAAGGTGTTGGGTATAGTATCTTCTGGCCTTGGAGGCCTGTGAACATTTTATGACCCTCTTTTGATAAAGGCTGCTCAACCAAAAAACTTATTTTCCCTCTAAGTGTTTTTTCTTTATATTTCTAATCTATGTCAGCCTCAGAAAATGCCAGAGTTACGTTTTTCACAGAGCAAAGGTGCAATGAGTTACAAGAAAGAACCAATTAGCTCAAAAGTTTGATATGGTTAAATTCAAGGCTACACTTGTTTTTCTAGCCTTCTCACTATGTTAACTAATGCATTCCCAGGTGCACAGTGGATAAGAGATATGGGAACTTAGCAACAAGCATTGGCCCAATAATGAAATCCTACATCAGCACTAGCACTACTCTAATAACTTTTAACCCTTTTAAAGGCTCTATGTTTTAGGCTTTCCATGCTTTTTACAGTTGGGAGGCTGTAAATAATTGTATGCATAGGTGCAAGAGTCTGGATAACCTGCCAAGCAAGCTAGAATGCTAACAGAGGGGGTTTGATTTGAAATATTCCTTTCATGTCCAGGAGACTTATTAGCTATAGCCCTAAGCTGATTTTCTCCAGAGAAAAGTGGTCAGGGTTAGCCCCCTGTTAATGTCAGAGGAGCTGGTGAAAGTCATGAAACAGTAAAACAGACAGATTCTGGTTTGGGGGTAGATGCTCGAGAAAGCCTAGGGAGCCCCTTGAGTTCTGAAGCCTTGCTTAACAGTTCTCTTCCACATGACTTTGTCATGGGTGGGATCTCCCATGGCGGCTCCCGGCACAGATTCTCTGTGGAAACACGTTTCGTTTCCAACAAGAGGACCAACTGAGGCCGAGATCCAGGCAGATTCTCTGTGGAAACACTCTTCTGTCCAACAAGAGAGGGTTAGGTTAACCCGCAGCCAAGCCCCGAGATGAGGGACATGCTGTGACCGTGGAAACTGCAGGGAAGGTGTTTGAGAGGCTTCTTCCTGGGCAGCTCCCCCTGAGGCCCCTGGAGTTACTGGACCCAGAGGGGGAGCACTCTCTCCTCACTGCAGGCCAACCTCACAGCCCCGCTCCCCCACCTCCCTAAACTCAACAGAAACCCCAGGTCACGAGGCCAATGCACAGTCTTCTTGGTGAGCAGAGCAGAGGCTGGTGGGAAGGGGGGTGGAGGCTGGAAGTTTTTGTAGAAGAAAAACACACACGTGTGTTCCCGTGTGTGGTGGCCAGATGCTGCAGTGATTGGTGTTCCCTACACATTTATGGGTGGGTTTTAGTTTCTGTATTTTCTAAATTTCTTTTTTTTTTCTTAAACAGCTGCATATATTGAGAAAATTTTTGCAATCAACCAGGAGAACTTGCAAAATAAGATCTTTGTTTTTTCTCTCTCACTAAAATGTTGCCATTTTCTATGGTGACAGATGAACAGCCTCCTACCTTTGAATATCCATTTAATTGGCTGTGGTAGGTCTTAGCTGTGGCAGGCAGGGTCTTCAGTTGCCGCATGTGGGATCTAGTGCCCTGACCAGGGATTGAACCCGGCCCCCCTGTGTTGGAAGCTCAGAGTCTTAGCCTCTGGACCAGCAGGGAATGCTGCAACCTCCTACTTAAGAAAGCTTATTTATTTACTTTTGGCTGCACTGGGTCTTCACTGCTGTGCGGGGTTTTCTCTGGCTGCAGGGCGTGGGGGCTGCTCTCTCGTCACTGTGCTGGCTGCTCTGGCTGGAAGCACAGGCTCCAGGCACTTTTCTCTGGTTGCAGGGCGTTTCTGTGCAGAACTTCTCACTGTGCTGGCTGCTCTGGCTGGAAGCACAGGCTCCAGGCACTTTTCTCTGGTTGCAGGGCGTTTCTGTGCAGAACTTCTCGCTGTGCTGGCTGCTCTGGCTGGAAGCACAGGCTCAGGCACTTGGGCTGCAGTAGCTGTGCACGGGCTTAGTTGCTCCATGGCACGTGGGGTCTTCCCAGATCAGGGATTGAACCCGTGTCTCCTGCATTGGCAGGTGGATTCCTAACCGCAGCACCACCAAGGAAGTCATTCCCCTTCCCCCTTCCTGCCAACATCCCACTTTAAAAAAAGACTAAAAATAATCTGTTTAGTACGTTTTCAGGAGTCTGAGCTCTGAGGTCAGCGTCTGTGGTGTCATTCTCCCAAAGGCATCTTGGCTTCAGATACTGGCTGGGCTGAGTCTGGCGGGTCTGACGGCTGAAGACAGGCTTGGCCTCTGGAGCTCTGCCCTCACCGACTCACCCAGGGTCCAGAGCCCCGGCAGCCAAGCAGAGCCACGCGCAGGCGGGGCTGGTACAGGCGTGGGGCCGCTGCGGTCAGGGTGCAGCGTGAGGCGGAGGCAGCTGGCTGTCCTGTCCCCGCGACTGCTGCGCTCCTGTGTGCCCGAGCAGGGCAGTCATGGTGTCAGGTGAGGCCTGGCCGCCATCGTGGGGACAGGATGGGACCTCAGACAGCTCACATCCCCGCTCCCCATCCGCCAGCTCTGCTTCAGATCGTTGCTTGTGGCTGCTGGCAGCTCCCTGGGCTGGGAGGCCGTGTAAAGCACCAGCCCCGTGGCTCAAGGTCAGCCGAGACCCCCAGCTCTGGGGTCACACACCATCGCTGCTGCGTGTAGGTCGTCCCACTTCTGCGAGGGAGGGCCTGTGCGGGGCCGTGGGTGATGGGGAATTTGGGCGTGTTGTGGGCTGGCCCACAAGTCAGCTTTTTGAGGGGAGGAGAGGGGAGGGAGGGGAGGGAGAAGCTTTGACCTGCTCAGCCTTCCAGGGGATTCCAGGCCCAGCTCTGGTGGGAGGTGCAGGTGAGGAGCCCCTGCAAGTTTCTGGGTCCCCACCGTTTTTCAGGTGAAGCCCCTCTGCCTGCACCACCCCTAACTCTCCCTCCCGTGGCCCCTGCCTCAAGCCACAGAAGATGGGGAGTTTATGTGGCTTCCCTTCCTGTAGGGAAACCAAGCCAGAGACAAACGTGTTCCTTTAAGAAAGCGTGAAAGAAAGGAGAAAATAAGAGTGGGTGGTCATTACTGACACGGTTCATGTAGAGACGCTTCGGAACCCCGTATCACAGGAGGGAACTGAGGGCCGTTGCCCCCAGCCCTGGAGCTGGCACCCTCCGTCCCCCACCCCATGGCCCACTCTCCCCTTGGTGTCTTCTGGTGAGCGGGTGGACTTCAGCCTCCTGAACCCCTTCTGGAAGGATCAGGATAGGGTAGAGGGCATCCACAGAGGGGAGGGTGTGGCCGGCTCTTACGAACGCTGCTGCCTCCGCTGGGTCGGAGCTCAGTTCCGGGTCTAAGCAAGCGTGGCTTCCTGGCGCGGTCCCCACCGTCACTCACCAGGGGAGGGCTTTGTGTCCACCTTGTCTCCACGTGCAGCCTGGTCACCCCGGGGCCCACGCTGTGTGCGTCTGCTCTGCTCACAGCTCACCCCGTGGTCCAGCAGACTTCACTCGTAAAAGGGAAGTGTATGGATGAAGTATGCCCTGGTTACGAATTTCAAGGTCACAGCAGCATTGACCAGAGCACGTGGGCACAGGTATGAGGCCCGTGCATAGAGCAGCCGTGGCGTGGGCTTCGAGGACCCTCTGTGTGGGGGTGGGAGGGGGGCCGGACAGGGATTTCCTGCACACACGGCTCCAGGCTCTGTACTCGGCAGGGTGGACGACTGTCGGCCCTGCCTGTCTGTGGAGGGGCTCTGGGGCTGCCCAGCTCAACAGGAACGGCAGTGGTGGGAAAGGAGGTCGCCCTCCCTTAGCACCCCTGACCTCACACCCCCTCATCAGGGCAGCCGAGTGCCTAAACGGCCCCTTCCCTCTCTAGCTCTGAAGACCTGGACGGTGTGGGGGCTGAAGGACACACAGGAAACAAAATTCTGTAAGGCAATTATCCTTCTATTAAAAAATAAAAAAAGATGAAAGAAAAAAACACAGAGAACAGCAAAGGCGGAGCTTGCATTCTCAGCCAGCCTCTGCCAAA
>NW_024073144.1:0-4404 GCF_014754425.2 Oryx dammah
TTACTGAGAAATATTTGGCTCGTTCAGGAATTTCAGACAATAGAGTATAAGGATTAGGCATCACGGGGTGGAAAGGAACTATAGCCTCATTTATTACACGTAAATCTTGAACCAGTCTCTATTCACCATTTGATTTTTGTATACCCCAAATAGGAGTGTTGTAAGGACTGTTACAGGGAAGTAATAGTCTCTGTTTTTTTAAATTTTTGATGATGGGTTTTAACCCTTTTTTCACTTCAGGTTTCAGAGGATACTGTTTTTTTTTTATGTGGAAATAAGTGTGGGTCTTTGAACTTGATAACTATAGGAATAGCATTTTGTGTTCGACCCACAGATTTTCCATCAGCCCGTACTCTAGGATTTACATTTTGTTTAACTAGAGGGAGAGAAAGGGAGGGCTCTATATTCATAAAAACAGAGGTATGGTCCTTGCTCAGTATATCCCTCCCCAAAAGGGGTGAGGGAGATTTTGGTACGATCAGAAACTCGTGTGAAAATAGCACAGAATCCCAGTTGTAAGATAAAGAATAACTGAAATAATACCTTTTGGCTCGTCCAGACAGTCTCATTAAGGAAGTGGATCGGGAAGAAAGTGGACCAGGGGCTTCAGTAAACACAGAGTAAGTTGTCCCAGTATCTAAAAGGAAATCTTGGATTGGCCCTCCACAATTATTAATACCCGGGGTTCCTCGGGTGTAATTAGGACTGGAGCTTGTGTGGGGACCCCCGGGCACCTTCAGTCTTGATTGTCTTGAGAGTCCGACCCCGGATACCTATGCCTCTGAGGGCAGTCTCTTTTCTAGTGTGGTCTTTTGTAGACCGGACATGGAGCCGGGGGCGGCTTAGATGTCTGAGGGCAATCTTGTTTGAAGTGTCCCTCTTTTCCACAGTAATAGCAAGCCCATCCCTTTTCACTTGGGTCCCTCTGGGCATTTTTTTCTGGCTGTTCAAGAAAGTTTTTCATAGCCATTGTGAAGGCTTTTGCCTTTTTGTCTTTTTTTTTTTTTTTTTCATATTTTCTACCGTAATAGACCATCTGAGCCAGTTGTAACAGAGTATCTAAAGACTGATTTGGTCTATACGCCCGTTTTTGTAGCTTATGGCAGATATCTGGAGCCGATTGAGTGTGAAATGTACCTTTTAAGATCACTTTTCCTTCTTCACTTTTGGGATCAATCTCAGTGAATCTGCAAAGAGCTTTTCTTAGTCTATCTAGGAGTTTACCAGGAGCTTCCTTTTCCTCCTGTTCTGTGTCTGCCAGTTTGTTATAGTGTAAAGGCTTAGAACGCGCCTGCCTGAGTCCTTCAAGAATATATCTGACAAAATGACTCTGATCCCATCTTCTTTTAGCTGAGTTGTAGTCCCGCTCTGGTTTTATAGTCAGGACCGCCTGATTCCCAGTGGGGAGGGCCGCTATCTCGTATTCTCTCTTCTTTACTGATTTATTACCAAGCCATTTATTTTCATAAGCAACCGCTTTTCTCAAAACTCGAGTCTTTGAGTCGGGAGTCAGCATTTGTCCCAAGATATACATCACATTTTTTCAAATAAGGTCATAAAGCAGAGTAACACCTTTAAAAGTTCTAATATATTTTTTGGGGTCTTCTAAATAGTCTCTCAGATCCTCCTTGATTTTTTTGTATTTTTTGATAAGAAATAGGCTTATTAGCTCTCATAGATTGATTATTTTTCCCGGTGGTTGTTTCATAAAGAGGCAACAGCTTTGTGTGGCTGTTCCTCAGTCTCTCTGGCGGCTCTGTGCATATGATCCCAGGGATAGACTGGAGAAATCTGTTTGTTTGTTTGTTTTCCTTTGTCTCTTGTCCTCCATCTCATCTCTTCCTCTGATAGTTTGAGTTTTTACTGAAACCAGAATAGTCTGAGGTCGTACTGAGACAGGAGTAGTTTGGACCTCTACGTGGGCAGTTTGAATCTCAGTTTGGGTTTTCACTGAGACCAAAGCAGCGGTTCTGAGGGGGGTTTTCTGGCTTTCAGTTTGTTCAGCTTGGAGCCCCGGGCACGGGGGCAAAGTAGGAGGACAGGAGGGAACTGAAGGTTTTACGCCCAAATCTATACCCTTAGGACATAAGTCTGGCATATTTTGCAGAGAGAAAAAAGGCAACAGATATGTTACATTTTCCCACGTTCCTTGTTCTTTACAGAACCGGTCTAATTGTAAAACAGCATTATACTTAAGAGACCCTCCAACTGGCCACTGTTCGCCGTCCTCCAATGGATACCGTGACCAAGTAGTATCGCATAGGAAGACCAGGTGTGTCTTCTTTATGCCCTGGGGATCTATCCCAGTTTTTCAGGATACAGTTTAAAGGAGTGAGGCTGGAATTGTTAGCTCTCATCTGTAAGAGAGAAAAAAAGCAACCAGCGCCATTTTTTTTTTTACCAGAGGCGTCTCTCTCTCTGTTTTAGATGGGGGTGTAGACAGAGTTTATACCAAAAGCTTTTTTTTTTTTTTGGTCGGACTTAGTCTGTCTCTTACCAACGCAGGCGCTGTCTTCAATCCTGTCGGTTTTACCATGGAAAGGGGGTGGGGATGTACTAGGGGTAGACCTGATAGTATCTCTAGTTCTTCACCTGACATCTAGCTCTTCACCTTTAACCTTGTTTGTCTCTGATGCAACCTGAGGTGCAATCAGAGTAACCTTCCAGAATGCCCCTCAAGCTAAGACCGCTGGGGGAAGCATTGGTCACCTGAGTGCCTGTGCACGATCCTGAGTATATTCCTGACCACAATAAGACTGATATGAACATAAAGCTGAGATGTTCTTTTCAAGCATCACCACGCCAATATAAGAGCCTTCTCTGGTCCACTAAGAGCCAGCGTTACCAAAGGAAAAACACCAATCTGAGTAACCTGTAACCTCTGAGATGTTCCTGGGGCTAGAGCTCCATCTAGCGTCTGAACTTTCGATTTCTAGCAAGGCTAGGCGCTTTCTTGACTACCAATCCAACTTTGGGACCTAAGCCACAATACACAGTAACAGTATAGATCACAAGTTTCTTGAAAGTCTAAGATGCGATAGATTAGGTTTGTACTTCCAATTCCCAAGGAGTTATGAAATGATCAAAGAGACCGAAAAGTTTGACCGAGAAAGGAGAGTTTGGTCCAAACGCATTGCCCATTTCTGATCGGTTCCCAAAGGAGTCACTGGGTGTCTCTTGGCATTGACAGGTCAGTATAACTCCCTGACAGGTTTCTGCCATAAGCCGTATGAGATCACTGTGGAACTGTAGAGCAGGGCTCTTTATTTGTTTCGTGCAGGGCATGTCATTTATTCACACAAGCACACCACAGAGTTAGTAAAGCACAGCAGAAAACGTGTTCGCTAAGAGAACAAAGAACTAGAGCTCCAAGCATCCTTACCTTGTCCTGAAGGATCGCAGACTAGCCCCCAAGGTGAAAGGTTGCTGTTGAATCATGCAAAGATGCCGGGATTCTTGGCTCCCAGAGGAGAAGAATTCAATCTGGGGCCAGAGACGAGGCTTGATTGCTCAGAGATTTTGTGTAATAAAGTTTTATTAAAGTATAAAGGAGATAGAGAAAGCTTCTGACATAGGCATCAGAAGGGGGCAGAAAGAGTACCCCGCTGCTAGTCTTTAGCTGGATGTTATAGTCACAAGCAGCCTGTTAATGAAAGAAAGGAATGTCTCAAAACTCAGAATGGCACTAGTCCCCTTACACATAAGATGTATTTTGGGATAATCTTGGCACCAAATGGTTTATCTTGGGCAATAAAATGGTTAACTTGAATCTTGAAAAAGGGCAGATCACCATACAAATAGTTTTATTTACATAGATTAGAGTATAACATACTGCTTTATCAAGTAGGTTCTGAGCCAAAAGGCAGAACTGATTTGAAGACAGAGTTTGGGGTAAATGCATAGTACATTAGCATAGCTTAAGATAAACATTTCCATAAGAAAAAGGCACTGGTTAACTTCAGGTGAAACCAGGTGTCACTATGGCAACACAGAATTTTAAGAGAAACCTCCTTTTAAATTTGTATAGAAAAGAAAAAAATATGGCTAGTTTGTTTTCTACTGCCACTTAAGAGAGATAAAAATTTCTGACACTTGCAGGCTATTTCCTCCTTTTGGAGACCCCTGGCCTTCCTGCCTGTTACCCTCTCACCACTAAGAAAGAAAAGCTGAGATCTCTCCTTGCAGCTGTACAAACCATGGTGTTACACGCCACAACGGGCTTTGTAAACTCAGCCCCGACAGAACATCTGGATGGAAACGAGGCTCTGGCAGTCAAGCCCAGTCTGGCTTTAGCACCTGTAGACTTTGTAGGCCTGCACATGAGGCGGTTCGGCCAGGTCACAGTCTAAATTGCCCCCATAGCACTGCAGGGGGTCCGGCTCCACAATGAATGTACACTCGGGA
>NW_024073145.1:0-1138 GCF_014754425.2 Oryx dammah
GACCGACAAGGAATACCAGATCATGCGCAACGCCTCCCTGGCGGTGCTGCGTGAGATCGGCGTGGAAACCGGCGGCTCCAACGTGCAGTTCGGCATCTGCCCGAACACCGGGCGCATGGTGGTGATCGAGATGAACCCGCGCGTGTCGCGCAGCTCGGCGCTGGCCTCCAAGGCCACCGGCTTCCCCATCGCCAAGATCGCCGCCAAGCTGGCAGTCGGTTACACCCTCGATGAGCTGTCCAACGACATCACCGGCGGTCGTACTCCGGCGTCCTTCGAGCCGGCCATCGACTACGTGGTGACCAAGGTCCCGCGCTTCGCCTTCGAGAAATTCCCCAAGGCCGACGCCCGCCTGACCACCCAGATGAAGTCCGTCGGTGAAGTCATGGCCATCGGCCGTACCTTCCAGGAGTCGGTGCAGAAAGCCCTGCGCGGCCTGGAAGTCGGCGTTGCCGGTTTCGATCCGAAGCTCGACCTGAACGACCCGGAAGCCGAGAGCATCCTCAAGCGCGAACTGACCGTGCCCAGCGCCGACCGCATCTGGTACGTGGCCGATGCCTTCCGTGCCGGCAAGACCGTCGCCGAAGTGTTCGAGCTGACCCGCATCGACGAGTGGTTCCTGGTGCAGATCGAGGATCTGGTCAAGGACGAGGAGAAGGTCAAGACCCTCGGCCTGTCCGCCATCGATTACGACCTGATGTTCAAGCTCAAGCGCAAGGGCTTCTCCGATGCGCGCCTGGCCAAGCTGCTGGGCGTTTCCGAGAAGAGCCTGCGCGCGCACCGCCACAAGCTGAAAGTGCTGCCGGTGTACAAGCGCGTGGACACCTGCGCCGCCGAATTCGCCACCGACACCGCCTACATGTATTCGACCTACGAGGAAGAGTGCGAGGCCAACCCGTCGAGCCGCGACAAGATCATGATCCTCGGCGGCGGCCCCAACCGCATCGGCCAGGGTATCGAGTTCGACTACTGCTGCGTACACGCCGCGCTGGCCATGCGTGAAGACGGTTACGAGACCATCATGGTCAACTGCAACCCGGAAACCGTCTCCACCGACTACGACACATCCGACCGCCTGTACTTCGAGCCGGTGACCCTGGAAGACGTACTGGAAATCGTCCGCGTCGAGCAGCCCAAG
>NW_024073145.1:1238-1602 GCF_014754425.2 Oryx dammah
TGAACCTGCGTCAGCCGGCCAACGCCACTGCACGCAGCGAAGACGAGGCCCTGGCGCTGTCCAAGGGCATCGGCTACCCGATGGTGGTGCGTCCGTCCTACGTACTGGGCGGCCGGGCGATGGAAATCGTCTACCAGGAAGAAGAGCTCAAGCGCTACATGCGCGAAGCCGTCAAGGTGTCGAACGACAGCCCGGTACTGCTGGATCGCTTCCTCAACTGCGCCATCGAGGTGGACGTGGATGCGGTCAGCGACGGTGAAACCGTGGTGATCGGCGCCATCATGCAGCACATCGAACAGGCCGGCGTGCACTCCGGTGACTCGGCCTGCTCGCTGCCGCCGTACTCGCTACCGGCGCACATCCA
>NW_024073145.1:1702-4402 GCF_014754425.2 Oryx dammah
TCATCGAAGTGAACCCGCGCGCCTCGCGTACCGTGCCGTTCGTCTCCAAGTGCGTCGGCGAGTCGCTGGCCAAGGTGGCGGCGCGCGTCATGGCCGGCAAGACCCTGGCCGAAGTCGGCTACACCCAGGAAATCATCCCGCCGTTCTTCAGCGTCAAGGAAGCGGTGTTCCCCTTCGCCAAGTTCCCGGGCGTCGACCCGATCCTCGGCCCGGAGATGAAGTCCACCGGTGAAGTCATGGGCGTCGGCGACAGCTTCGGCGAAGCCTTCGCCAAGGCCCAGCTGGGTGCCAGCGAGATCCTGCCGAATTCCGGTTGCGCCTTCATCAGCGTGCGTGAGGACGACAAGGCCGAGGCCGTTCAGGTCGCGCGCGATCTGGTCAGCCTGGGCTTCGAGGTCGTCGCCACTGCCGGCACCGCCAAGGTGATCGAGGCCGCCGGTCTGCCGGTGCGCCGCGTGAACAAGGTGACCGAAGGTCGTCCGCACGTGGTCGACATGATCAAGAACGACGAAGTCACCCTAATCATCAATACCACCGAGGGGCGTCAGTCCATCGCTGACTCCTACTCGATCCGTCGTAACGCCCTGCAGCACAAGATCTACTGCACCACCACCATCGCGGCGGGGCAGGCGGTCTGTGAGGCGCTCAAGTTCGGTGCTGAGAAGACCGTACGCCGGCTGCAGGATCTGCATGCAGGAATCAAGGCATGAACAAGTACCCCATGACCGTTCAGGGCGCTCGCGCCCTGGAAGAAGAGCTGGCGCACCTGACCAAGGTGCGTCGTCCCGCACTGAGCCAGGCGATCGCCGAGGCTCGCGAACTGGGCGACCTCAAGGAAAACGCCGAATACCATGCCGCGCGTGAAGAGCAGGGCATGGTCGAGGCGCGTGTGCGTGATATCGAAGGTCGCCTGCAGAACGCGGTGATCATCGACGTCACCACTATCGAGCACACCGGCAAGGTGATCTTTGGTACCACGGTGGAAATCGCCAACGTCGAAACCGACGAAAGCGTGACCTACCAGATCGTTGGCGAAGACGAAGCCGACATCAAGCAGGGCAAGATCTCCGTCGGCTCGCCCATCGCCCGTGCCCTGGTGGGCAAGAGCGAGGGTGACGTGGTCGGCGTGCAGACTCCCAGTGGCCAGGTCGAGTACGAGATTGTCGAAGTTCGCCACATCTAAGCCACAACAGCCGTCGCGGGCCGCTGCCGTCAGTTGGCAGTTGGCCCAGACCCTTTGGGTCGGCGGCTTGTGGTTGTTGCAGTTCGTCATTCTGCCAGCCATCGGCCAGACGGGCCTGGCACCCTTGCTGGTGCAGGAGATAGCCGAGCGCCTGGTGCCGCTGCTGGTTGGCCTCACGGCCGTGTGCGTGGCGCTGCAGGCCTTTGCCCTGCTGCGCAGTGACGGGCTTTCGAGTCTGTTGCGGGATATGCGTGGGCAGTTGCTGCTGACCGTTGCGGTCATGGCCCTGAGTTACTTCGTCACGTTGCACCAATGGCCCGAGGCCCAGTACTGGCTACGCTTCAGCTATCTGGTGATGGCCTTCTGCGGGCTGTTGCTGGTGCTGCAGCCCGTGCCGGGGAAGGAGCGGTCCTGATCTGCAAGCCACAGGCCTCAAGCAAAAGGAGCGCTTGCGAACATCAGCGTCATGGGCTCACCTTGAATAGCCTGTAGCCTGTAGCCTGTAGCCTGTAGCCTGTAGCCTGTAGCCGCTTCAGCCCTGATAGCGAATCACGTTGGAGAGATTGCGATTGGGCTTGGGGTTCTTGCGATAGAGCAGGGCGACCTTGCCGATCGACTGTACCAGTTCGGCGCGGCCGGCTTCGCACAGGGCGCCGATGGCAGTCTGGCGATCCTCGCGTTCGGCGAGGCGCAACTGTACCTTGATCAGTTCGTGATCGTTGAGGGCGCGGTCCAGTTCGGCCAGCACGCCTTCGGTCAAACCGTTGTCCGCCACGATCAATACAGGTTTCAGGTGGTGGCCGATAGATTTGAATTGTTTCTTCTGCTCTTGAGTGAGCGGCATAATCGTTAGTACCTAATTCGGTCTGGAAAACGGCGCCTATCTTACCCGAGCCCGCGCAGTTATTCATGGCCCGTTGAGTTCGAGGTTTCAGTGGCACGTTCCAAGACCAGCCAGCGTTGGCTGAAAGAACATTTCGACGATCCCTACGTGAAGATGGCGCAGAAGGACGGCTATCGCTCGCGCGCCAGCTACAAGTTGCTGGAAATTCAGGAGAAGGATCGCATTCTGCGCCCCGGTATGACCGTGGTCGATCTCGGCGCTGCGCCGGGCGGCTGGTCGCAGGTCACCAGTCGGGTGATTGGCGACAAGGGGCGACTGATCGCCTCGGACATTCTGGAAATGGACAGCATTCCCGACGTCACCTTCATCCAGGGTGACTTCACCGACGATGCGGTCTTCGCGCGCATTCTCGAGGCCATTGGCGAGAATCCGGTCGACCTTGTTATTTCCGATATGGCCCCCAATATGAGTGGGGTGAGGGCGGCCGATCAGCCGCGCGCCATGTATCTGTGCGAGCTGGCGCTGGATCTGGCCGGGCGCGTGCTGCGCCCCGGCGGCGATTTCCTGATCAAGATTTTCCAGGGTGAGGGTTTCGATACCTATCACAGGCAGGTGCGCGACAGCTTCGACAAGGTGCAGATGCGCAAACCGCTGTCCTCGCGCGATCGCTCGC
>NW_024073146.1:0-4401 GCF_014754425.2 Oryx dammah
CGGAGAGTGTTTTGCCTATGTTCTCCTTTAGGAGTTTTATAGTTTCTTGTCTTACATTTAGATCTTTAATCCATTTTGAGTTTATCCTTGTGTGCGGTGTTAGAAAGTGATCTAGTTTCATTCTTTTACAAGTGGTTGACCAGTTTTCCCAGCACCACTTGTTAAAGAGATTGTCTTACTCCATTGTATATTCTTGCCACCTTTATCAAAGATACGGTGTCCATAGGTGTGTGGATTTATCTCTGGGCTTTCTATTTTGTTCCATTGATCTATATGTCTGTCTTTGTGCCAATACGATACTGTCTTGATGACTGTGGCTTTGTAGTAGAGCCTGAAGTCAGGCAAGTTGATTCCTCCAGTTCCATTCTTCTTTCTCAAGATTGCTTTGGCTATTCGTGGTTTTTTGTATTTCCATACAAATCTTGAAATTATTTGTTCTAGTTCTGTGAAAAATATCGCTGGAAGCTTGATATGGATTGCATTGAATTTGTAAATTGCTTTGGGTAGTATACTCATTTTCACTATATTGATTCTTCCAATCCATGAGCATGGTATATTTCTCCATCTATTAGTGTCCTCTTTGATTTCTTTCATCAGTGTTTTATAGTTTTCTGTATATAGGTCTTTAGTTTCTTTAGGTAGATATATTCCTAAGTATTTTATTCTTTTTGTTGCAATGGTGAATGGAATTGTTTCCTTAATTTCTTTTTCTACTTTCTCATTATTAGTGTATAGGAATGCAAGGGATTTCTGTGTGTTGATTTTATATCCTGCAACTTTACTATATTCATTAATTAGCTCTAGTAATTTTCTGGTAGAGTCTTTAGTGTTTTCTATGTAGAGGATCATGTCATCTGCAAACAGTGAGAGTTTTACTTCTTCTTTTCCAATTTGGATTCCTGTTATTTCTTTTTCTGATCTGATTGCTGTGGCTAAAACTTCCAGAACTATGTTGAATAGTAGTGGTGAAAGTGGGCACCCTTGTCTTGTTCCTGACTTTAGGGGAGATGCTTTCAATTTTTCACCATTGAGGATAATGTTTGCTGTGGGTTTGTCATATATAGCTTTTATTATGTTGAGGTATGTTCCTTCTATTCCTGCTTTCTGGTGAGTTTTTATCATAAATGGGTGTTGAATTTTGTCAAAGGCCTTCTCTGCATCTATTGAGATAATCATATGGCTTTTATTTTTCAATTTGTTAATGTGGTGAATTACATTGATTGATTTGCGGATATTGAAGAAGCCTTGCATCCCTGGGATAAAGCCCACTTGGTCATGGTGTACAATCTTTTTAATGTGTTGTTGGATTCTGATTGCTAGAATTTTGTTGAGGATTTTTGCATCTATGTTCATCAGTGATATTGGCCTGTAGTTTTCTTTTTTTGTAGTATCTTTGTCAGGTTTTGGTATTAGGGTGATGGTGGCCTCATAGAATGAGTTTGGAAGTTTCCCTTCCTCTGCAATTTTCTGGAAGAGTTTGAGTAGGATAGGTATTAACTCTTCTCAAAATTTTTGGTAGAATTCAGCTGTGAAGCCATCTGGACCTGGGCTTTTTTTTGCTGGAAGATTTCTGATTAGAGTTTCAATTTCGGTGGTTGTGATGGGTCTGTTAAGATTATCTATTTCTTCCTGGTTCAGTTTTGGAAAATTGTACTTTTCTAAGAATTTGTCCATTTCTTCCAGGTTGTCCATTTTATTGTTATATAATCACTGATAGTAGTTTCTTATGATCCTTTGTATTTCTGTGTTGTCTGTTGTGATCTCTCCATTTTCATTTCTAATTTTATTGATTTGATTTTTCTCTCTTTGCTTCTTGATGAGTCTGGCTAATGGTCTGTCAATTTTATTTATCCTTTCAAAGAACCAGCTTTTGGCTTTGTTGATTTTTGCTATGGTCTCTTTTGTTTCTTTTGCATTTATTTCTGCCCTAATTTTTAAGATTTCTTTCCTTCTGCTAACTCTGGGGTTCTCCAATTCTTCCTTTTCTAGCTGCTTTAGGTGTAGAGTTAGGTTATTTATTTGACTTTTTTCTTGTTTCTTGAGGTATGCCTGTATTGCTATGAACTTTCCTCTTAGCACTGCTTTTATAGTGTCCCACAGGTTTTGGGTTGTTGTGTTTTCATTTTCATTAGTTTCTATGCATATTTTGATTTCTTTTTTGATTTCTTCTGTGATTTGTTGGTTATTCAGAAGCGTGTTGTTCAGCCTCCATATGTTGGAATTTTTAATAGTTTTCCTCCTGTAATTGAGATCTAATCTTAGTGCATTATGGTCAGAAAAGATGCTTGGAATGATTTCAATTTTTTTGAATTTATCAAGGTTATATTTATGGCCCAGGATGTGATGTATCCTGGAGAAGGTTCCATGAGCACTTGAGAAAAAGGTGGAATTCATTGTTTTGGGGTGAAATGTCCTATAGATATCAATTAGGTCTAACTGGTCTAATGTATCATTTAAAGTTTGCATTTCTTTGTTAATTTTCTGTTTAGTTGATCTGTCCATAGGTGTGAGTGGGGTATTAAAGTCACCCACTATTATTGTGTTGTTGTTAATTTCCCCTTTCATACTTGTTAGCATTTGTCCTACATATTGTGGTGCTCCTATATTGGGTGCATATATATTTATAATTGTTATATCTTCTTCTTGGATTGATCCTTTGATCATTATGTAGTGGCCTTCTTTGTCTCTTTTCACAGCCTTTCTTTTAAAGTCTATTTTATCAGATATGAGTATTGCCACTCCTGCTTTCTTTTGGTCTCTATTTGCATGGAATATCTTTTTCCAACCCTTCACTTTCAGTCTGTATGTGTCCCTTGTTTTGAGGTGTGTCTCTTGTAAGCAGCATATAGAGGGTTCTTGTTTTTGTATCCAATCGGCCAGTCTTTGCCTTTTGGTTGGGGCATTCAATCCATTTACGTTTAAGGTAATTATTGATAAGTATGATCCCGTTGCCATTTGCTTTATTATTTTGGGTTCGGATTTATACTCCCTTTTCGTGTTTCCTTTGTAGAGAATATCCTTTAGAATTTGTTGGAGAGCTGGTTTGGTGGTGCTGAATTCTCTCAGCTTTTGCTTGTCTGTAAAGCTTTTGATTTCTCCTTCGTATTTGAATGAGATCCTTGCTGGGTATAGTAATCTGGGCTGTAGGTTATTTTCTTTCATCACTTTAAGTATGTCTTGCCATTCCCTCCTGGCCTGAAGAGTTTCTATTGAGAGATCAGCTGTTATCCTTATGGGAATCCCCTTGTGTGTTATTTGTTGTTTTTCCCTTGCTGCTTTTAATAGTTGTTCTTTGTGTTTGATCTTTGTTAATTTGATTAATATGTGTCATGGGGTGTTTCACCTTGAGTTTATCCTATTTGGAACTCTCTGGGTTTCTTGGACTTGGGTGATTATTTCCTTCCCCATTTTAGGGAAGTTTTCAACTATTATCTCCTCAAGGATTTTCTCATGGTCTTTCTTTTTGTCTTCTTCTTCTGGGACTCCTATAATTCGAATGTCGGAGCGTTTCATATTGTCCTGGAGATCTCTGAGATTGTCCTCATTTCTTTTAATTCGTTTTTCTTTTTTCCTCTCTGATTCATTTATTTCTACCATTCTATCTTCTATTTCACTAATCCTATCTTCTGCCTCCATTATTCTACTATTTGTTGCCTCCAGAGTGTTTCTGATCTCATTTATTGCGTTATTCATTGTATATTGACTCTTTTTTATTTCTTCTAGGTCCTTGTTAAACCTTTCTTGCATCTTCTCAATACTTGTCTCTAGGCTATTTATCTGTGATTCCATTTTGATTAAAAGATTTTGGATCATTTTCACTATCAATATTTGGAATTCTTTATCAGGTAGATTCCCTATCTCTTCCTCTTTTGTTTGGTTTGGTGGGCATTTCTCCTGTTCCTTTACCTTCTGAGTATTCCTCTGTCTCTTCATCTTGGTTATATTGCTGCGTTTGGGATGGCCTTTTTATATTCTGGTAATTTGTGGAGTTCTCTTTATTGTGGAGCTTCCTCACTTTGGGTGGGGTTGTATTAGTGGCTTGTCAAGGTTTCCTGGTTAGGGAGGCTTGTGTTGGAGGTCTGGTGGGTGGAGCTGGGTTTCTTCTCTCTGGAGTGCAGTGGAGTGACCAGTAATAGGTTATGAGACATCTAAAGTTTTGGAGTAACTTTGAGCTGCCTGTATATTGAAGCTCATGGGTGTGTTCCTGTGTTGCTGGAGAATTTGTGTGATATGTCTTGCTCTGGAACTTGTTGGCCCTTGGGTGGAGCTTTGTTTCAGTGTAGGTTTGGAGGCATTTGATGAGCTCCTATTGCTTAATGTTCCCTGAATTCAGGAGTTCTCTGATGTTCTCAAGCTTTGGACTTAAGCCTCCTGCTTCTGGTTTTCAGTTTTATTTTTACA
>NW_024073147.1:0-4401 GCF_014754425.2 Oryx dammah
CACGACTGAAGGACTTCACTTTCACTTTCATGCATTGGAGAAGGAAATGGCAACCCACTCCAGTGTTCTTGACTGGCGAATCCCAGGGATAGAGGAGCCTGGTGGGCTGCGATCTATGGGGTCCCACAGAGTCGGACATGACCGAAGCGACTTAGCAGCAGCATACAAAATTAAAAGGAGGGTTCTTTAAAAATTCTGTGTTGCCATGATGACACCGGGTTCCACCTGAACTTAACTTTCTCTAACCTTGAGCTAAGCAATGCATTTTTCTTATGGAAATGTTTTTCTTAAGCTATGCTAATGAACTCTTTATTTACCCTAGACTCTGTCTTTCTCCAAGTAGTTTCCACCTAAGACTCAGAACAGCAATGCCTCAACAAACCAGTATGTTTTACTCATACAATTGTTCTCCTAATCTATGTTATTAAGACTATGTATTTGCTTGGAAATCTGCCTTTCTTCAAGATTCTTGTCAATCCTTTTATGGCCAGGATGACTCACCTTGAGCCAATGTTACCTCAAGATAGATGTTGTGGGTGAGGGGCCTGATGCCCCTCTCTGAGTGTGGAGACATTTCCTTTCTCTAATTAGCAGCCTGCTAGTCCTTATATAAGTTTCTGCTAAAGACTGGCGGGGGGGGGGGGGGCATTCTTTCTGCCCCCTTCTGATGTCTATATCAGAATCTTTCTCCATCTCTTTTATACTTTAATAAAACTTGATTACACAAAAGCTCTGAGTGATCAAACCTTGTCACTGGCCCCGGATTGAATTCCTCTCCTCCCCAGGCCAAGAATCCCAGTGTCTTTCACGGCTCAGCCACAGCTTTTCACAGAGATACTGGAACAGACATCTGCAAGCGCTCTGGGCACTCACACTTGCCTGCCCGCCCCACCGATGTATGTCCGCAGTCAGTGCCATAACATCAACCATGCTCACGGCTCTTGGTCCCCTGTGGTCTTTGGCTTCTGAAGTCGTCTGCATTCGCCAAGGGAGGGTCTGTTTCTGACTACTTCTGATCTCTGACTGGCTGGTGTATGTTGAGTAGTGGCATGTCACTGCTTAAAACATCAGGAACTGCAGTCCCGATGGCACATCTTGTCTGCGGGCAAGCCTGAGTGTTGTGTATGGGTATGTGTGTGTGTCTTTCTGTGTGTGTGTGTGTGTGTGTGTGTAACAAGAAAGCCCTGGGTCTCTGACCTGCTCCGTGTCTTCACAAGGATGTGTCTAGAGTCATCTGGCACTCATCGTGTTCCAGACAGCAGCCCTTTCCTTAACCACCCTGGGTGTTGAAAATCTGCTTCTGCACTGCACTAGTGGGAACAGCTACAGGGGCTCTGACTGACCGGGAGGGGTTGTGGGACTCCCCTTGTCTCTGTTACTTCCCGGGATTATCCACAAATACAACAATAATTCTCTGGAGATGCCACTGTGGCCTAATGTTTCTGGTCACTCCTGATATAGAATCGCCACCCCCCGGGTACTGCTCCTCTTCAAATGCAGGTCAAAAGGGGTCACCCAAGTCATGGCTCACACACCTACAGGCATTTTGGCCATGCCCGAATTCCTCTGCTGTATCTTTGGACCTCCACACCTCCAGCATCCAGTTCCCTCGGCCACCTCTCACCTTGCCTGTGCCCTTGTCCCCAACTCTCTTCCTGGTCCTGGTCCTTCTCCTCCTTCTGAGCAGCTGACTCCGAGGAATAGCAGTCAGGATAGGGCTTGGGCCCAGAAGCCTGCGATGCCCTGGAAGATGGCACATATCTGAGCCAAGTGACCCTTCCTACTCTGACAGTTGTTCCACCTGATACAAATGTAGCTCCTGTGGTCTTTCACATTCCCAGAGCTAAACTCACTGTCTGAAGGGCCGCCAGTGACTCCAGCCCCTCCAGCATGGGCTGGTAAATCACCCGGGGCTCCTGGCCTTGCATGTTCCTGGCTCTGCTCCTCCGGCTTCTCCTCTGGCTCCTGCGAGGACAGCTGCTCCTGCTCCATGTCCGCCACCAATTCCACCTCCTCTGTGCTCTCTTCTTCCACCAGCAGCCTGACCTCTTGCCCGATTCCCGCCATCTCTCCCTTTTCCAGCACCTCACCTTTCTTTCTTTGCCTCCACACTGAAGAGAGCCACCTACTTGTTTGGTGCGCCACCTGGTGCCTACAAAATCCCCGACACGCGCACCGTGAGGGCAGGACCCAGGGCCTCCGTCCCCTGAAGACTTGGCCTCACAGCTAGGAAGATCCAGAGTCCCGGGGTGCTCCCGCGTCCTCTGGCAGCGTCTCACTCTGGACGTGGGCCTGGCTGTGGCTCGAGCTGGAGCAGCTGTGAAGGGGTTGGACATGACTGCACAGCAGGTGGCCTGCTCAGCCGATGCAAATGCTGCCGTCACCCAGTGGCCATAGCTCCTCCTTCTGGGGGTGCCCTGAGACTGAAGAATGCGGTGGGGGACCACCTGGAGCAAGGTGCGCAGGCCAGCCTGATTGCTCAGGCTATCGGGCCCCTAGGCTGCTGGAGCTATGAACCACTCCCAGGCTGCTGGGCCCAATCTCAGCCATTGGCAGAGAGGGTAGTGGGTGTCACGCTCCACGAACAGGCCCCTAACCCAAAGGGAGTCGCCTCCGGCCCACTTCTACCCCCTTCCCCGGGCCCACCCCCTCCACCTCCCCACACCCCCACCCCACAGCTTCCATGGCTCCAGCGAGCCACCTGATGCCTCTGCTTCACTGAGTGCCCGTCTCCAGGCAACGTTGCCCATCTTCCATCTGGCAAAACCAGGTGCAAGCTGCCACTTCTTTGGCTTCCATAAATTCAAACCATGAATTCCCACTTCCATATCCGAAAAGGACACTCCTGTGTTCCACAGGACCTTTAATCTCTGGGTGCTCTCCCAAAGTGTCCCATGAAAGGCAGGGGGGCAATGTGGCTGAATAGTTTCCTTCACTGAGCAGAGAGGCCCATGTGGTCTGGATGATAGGAGACTGGGTACAGACCCAGTTTGTTACTGTTGAGCTCCTTTGCTCAGGGGCACCAGAGCCACAGGGTACAGAGCTCTCTGTGTCTCTGTCTCTGCTTCTGGCATGCACTGTTTCTCTGTCCATCTTTCTTTGTGTGTAGCAGGGGCTTTTATCTGTGTGTCTCTGTCTCTGACTGGTGCTGCTGCCCTCTGCCACTCTCTGGACACCAGCACTCATAAAAGACACTTAACCTAGGCATAAAGCCAAAGCTCTCCTCCTGTGTGAGTTGCACCCATAGGAGATCTGACTTTATCAGTACACACAGCTGGGGAATGCTTTCTCAAACTTAGAGGCAAACGCTGGTGATCTCTGGTGAACCACAGAAGGAGACAGGTGTCTCTGCCTCCCTCCCTCACATGGTGGACATGAACACTACGGTGGCTTGGCCACACTTTGGACCGGGGGAAAAACGGGGCATGCTCTAGCTGGCACGAGGGGACTCCCTGAAACTCGCTTGAATGCATCAGTGAGACGGCAAAGACAGCTCTCCATTAAGGGCCATGACTCACCAGTGCCAGAGGCATTGAAGTCTGCCCATTTAGTGTATACAGGCCCTTTCAAAGGGGTGCTGTTCTCGTTCAGCCTCCAGGTTGAGAACACACTGCAGCCTACTCTGTCTCGCCAGGCCTGTGGGGTCGGGAGCACCAAAGGATCAACTGAAGCCATCCTTTGCATAGTCCTGATATCCAAGCGTTCTGTGAAGAGTATAGTAATGTTTTAAACAGGCAAACTCTGCAGCTAACAGCTGCTCATGCTGCAGTCCCGTCAGTCAACCAAAGCTTACATTAAAAACAAGGTGTGCTCATGCCCCTGGTCATTTTGGGGAAAGAATGCTGCTACAGCTGAGAAGGACAGAAAGATCTTTGTAGCTGGGTGTCCAGGGGCTGTAGCCCCGCCCCCTCTTCTGTGCCTGGGAATCCACCCCATTCTGTTTCTTGGCTCCTTTCCATTGTCCCTGACTTCCTACTGGTGCTTTCTACCTGCCTATCCTTTCGGCAAGGGATACAGGGTACAGCAGCACACTCGGAAAAAGGAAGGAATTCACCTCAGGACATCTTTAAACGAGCAATGTGGTGTCTTCCTCGTGACTGCTATTCACTAATGCCTGGATCCTAAATACAGCAGGCTCTGAACTGGAACCTGTCTCTCACGGTCCCAGGGTCCCTGCATACAAACAGCCTGCTGTCCTTGCTTCATCCTTGTTCCCTCCCTCACAGGCAGACACTGGCAGTGGGGCACTCACACACACACACACCCCACACCTGCCCTTTCCTCACCTTTCTGCACTGCCAGGTAGCTGGAAGTGCCCATCGGATTCCACGGTCACACCCCGTCTCTGCCAGGATGCCTGGGGGTTCACTCTGAGGGCCTAGCTTAGCATGTCATTTGTCT
>NW_024073148.1:0-4401 GCF_014754425.2 Oryx dammah
CACGACTGAAGGACTTCACTTTCACTTTCATGCATTGGAGAAGGAAATGGCAACCCACTCCAGTGTTCTTGACTGGCGAATCCCAGGGATAGAGGAGCCTGGTGGGCTGCGATCTATGGGGTCCCACAGAGTCCGACATGACCGAAGCGACTTAGCAGCAGCATACAAAATTAAAAGGAGGGTTCTTTAAAAATTCTGTGTTGCCATGATGACACTGGGTTCCACCTGAACTTAACTTTCTCTAACCTTGAGCTAAGCAATGCATTTTTCTTATGGAAATGTTTTTCTTAAGCTATGCTAATGAACTCTTTATTTACCCTAGACTCTGTCTTTCTCCAAGTAGTTTCCACCTAAGACTCAGAACAGCAATGCCTCAACAAACCAGTATGTTTTACTCATACAATTGTTCTCCTAATCTATGTTATTAAGACTATGTATTTGCTTGGAAATCTGCCTTTCTTCAAGATTCTTGTCAATCCTTTTATGGCCAGGATGACTCACCTTGAGCCAATGTTACCTCAAGATAGATGTTGTGGGTGAGGGGCCTGATGCCCCTCTCTGAGTGTGGAGACATTTCCTTTCTCTAATTAGCAGCCTGCTAGTCCTTATATAAGTTTCTGCTAAAGACTGGCGGGGGGGGGGGGGGCATTCTTTCTGCCCCCTTCTGATGTCTATATCAGAATCTTTCTCCATCTCTTTTATACTTTAATAAAACTTGATTACACAAAAGCTCTGAGTGATCAAACCTTGTCACTGGCCCCGGATTGAATTCCTCTCCTCCCCAGGCCAAGAATCCCAGTGTCTTTCACGGCTCAGCCACAGCTTTTCACAGAGATACTGGAACAGACATCTGCAAGCGCTCTGGGCACTCACACTTGCCTGCCCGCCCCACCGATGTATGTCCGCAGTCAGTGCCATAACATCAACCATGCTCACGGCTCTTGGTCCCCTGTGGTCTTTGGCTTCTGAAGTCGTCTGCATTCGCCAAGGGAGGGTCTGTTTCTGACTACTTCTGATCTCTGACTGGCTGGTGTATGTTGAGTAGTGGCATGTCACTGCTTAAAACATCAGGAACTGCAGTCCCGATGGCACATCTTGTCTGCGGGCAAGCCTGAGTGTTGTGTATGGGTATGTGTGTGTGTCTTTCTGTGTGTGTGTGTGTGTGTGTGTGTAACAAGAAAGCCCTGGGTCTCTGACCTGCTCCGTGTCTTCACAAGGATGTGTCTAGAGTCATCTGGCACTCATCGTGTTCCAGACAGCAGCCCTTTCCTTAACCACCCTGGGTGTTGAAAATCTGCTTCTGCACTGCACTAGTGGGAACAGCTACAGGGGCTCTGACTGACCGGGAGGGGTTGTGGGACTCCCCTTGTCTCTGTTACTTCCCGGGATTATCCACAAATACAACAATAATTCTCTGGAGATGCCACTGTGGCCTAATGTTTCTGGTCACTCCTGATATAGAATCGCCACCCCCCGGGTACTGCTCCTCTTCAAATGCAGGTCAAAAGGGGTCACCCAAGTCATGGCTCACACACCTACAGGCATTTTGGCCATGCCCGAATTCCTCTGCTGTATCTTTGGACCTCCACACCTCCAGCATCCAGTTCCCTCGGCCACCTCTCACCTTGCCTGTGCCCTTGTCCCCAACTCTCTTCCTGGTCCTGGTCCTTCTCCTCCTTCTGAGCAGCTGACTCCGAGGAATAGCAGTCAGGATAGGGCTTGGGCCCAGAAGCCTGCGATGCCCTGGAAGATGGCACATATCTGAGCCAAGTGACCCTTCCTACTCTGACAGTTGTTCCACCTGATACAAATGTAGCTCCTGTGGTCTTTCACATTCCCAGAGCTAAACTCACTGTCTGAAGGGCCGCCAGTGACTCCAGCCCCTCCAGCATGGGCTGGTAAATCACCCGGGGCTCCTGGCCTTGCATGTTCCTGGCTCTGCTCCTCCGGCTTCTCCTCTGGCTCCTGCGAGGACAGCTGCTCCTGCTCCATGTCCGCCACCAATTCCACCTCCTCTGTGCTCTCTTCTTCCACCAGCAGCCTGACCTCTTGCCCGATTCCCGCCATCTCTCCCTTTTCCAGCACCTCACCTTTCTTTCTTTGCCTCCACACTGAAGAGAGCCACCTACTTGTTTGGTGCGCCACCTGGTGCCTACAAAATCCCCGACACGCGCACCGTGAGGGCAGGACCCAGGGCCTCCGTCCCCTGAAGACTTGGCCTCACAGCTAGGAAGATCCAGAGTCCCGGGGTGCTCCCGCGTCCTCTGGCAGCGTCTCACTCTGGACGTGGGCCTGGCTGTGGCTCGAGCTGGAGCAGCTGTGAAGGGGTTGGACATGACTGCACAGCAGGTGGCCTGCTCAGCCGATGCAAATGCTGCCGTCACCCAGTGGCCATAGCTCCTCCTTCTGGGGGTGCCCTGAGACTGAAGAATGCGGTGGGGGACCACCTGGAGCAAGGTGCGCAGGCCAGCCTGATTGCTCAGGCTATCGGGCCCCTAGGCTGCTGGAGCTATGAACCACTCCCAGGCTGCTGGGCCCAATCTCAGCCATTGGCAGAGAGGGTAGTGGGTGTCACGCTCCACGAACAGGCCCCTAACCCAAAGGGAGTCGCCTCCGGCCCACTTCTACCCCCTTCCCCGGGCCCACCCCCTCCACCTCCCCACACCCCCACCCCACAGCTTCCATGGCTCCAGCGAGCCACCTGATGCCTCTGCTTCACTGAGTGCCCGTCTCCAGGCAACGTTGCCCATCTTCCATCTGGCAAAACCAGGTGCAAGCTGCCACTTCTTTGGCTTCCATAAATTCAAACCATGAATTCCCACTTCCATATCCGAAGAGGACACTCCTGTGTTCCACAGGACCTTTAATCTCTGGGTGCTCTCCCAAAGTGTCCCATGAAAGGCAGGGGGGCAATGTGGCTGAATAGTTTCCTTCACTGAGCAGAGAGGCCCATGTGGTCTGGATGATAGGAGACTGGGTACAGACCCAGTTTGTTACTGTTGAGCTCCTTTGCTCAGGGGCACCAGAGCCACAGGGTACAGAGCTCTCTGTGTCTCTGTCTCTGCTTCTGGCACGCACTGTTTCTCTGTCCATCTTTCTTTGTGTGTAGCAGGGGCTTTTATCTGTGTGTCTCTGTCTCTGACTGGTGCTGCTGCCCTCTGCCACTCTCTGGACACCAGCACTCATAAAAGACACTTAACCTAGGCATAAAGCCAAAGCTCTCCTCCTGTGTGAGTTGCACCCATAGGAGATCTGACTTTATCAGTACACACAGCTGGGGAATGCTTTCTCAAACTTAGAGGCAAACGCTGGTGATCTCTGGTGAACCACAGAAGGAGACAGGTGTCTCTGCCTCCCTCCCTCACATGGTGGACATGAACACTACGGTGGCTTGGCCACACTTTGGACCGGGGGAAAAACGGGGCATGCTCTAGCTGGCACGAGGGGACTCCCTGAAACTCGCTTGAATGCATCAGTGAGACGGCAAAGACAGCTCTCCATTAAGGGCCATGACTCACCAGTGCCAGAGGCATTGAAGTCTGCCCATTTAGTGTATACAGGCCCTTTCAAAGGGGTGCTGTTCTCGTTCAGCCTCCAGGTTGAGAACACACTGCAGCCTACTCTGTCTCGCCAGGCCTGTGGGGTCGGGAGCACCAAAGGATCAACTGAAGCCATCCTTTGCATAGTCCTGATATCCAAGCGTTCTGTGAAGAGTATAGTAATGTTTTAAACAGGCAAACTCTGCAGCTAACAGCTGCTCATGCTGCAGTCCCGTCAGTCAACCAAAGCTTACATTAAAAACAAGGTGTGCTCATGCCCCTGGTCATTTTGGGGAAAGAATGCTGCTACAGCTGAGAAGGACAGAAAGATCTTTGTAGCTGGGTGTCCAGGGGCTGTAGCCCCGCCCCCTCTTCTGTGCCTGGGAATCCACCCCATTCTGTTTCTTGGCTCCTTTCCATTGTCCCTGACTTCCTACTGGTGCTTTCTACCTGCCTATCCTTTCGGCAAGGGATACAGGGTACAGCAGCACACTCGGAAAAAGGAAGGAATTCACCTCAGGACATCTTTAAACGAGCAATGTGGTGTCTTCCTCGTGACTGCTATTCACTAATGCCTGGATCCTAAATACAGCAGGCTCTGAACTGGAACCTGTCTCTCACGGTCCCAGGGTCCCTGCATACAAACAGCCTGCTGTCCTTGCTTCATCCTTGTTCCCTCCCTCACAGGCAGACACTGGCAGTGGGGCACTCACACACACACACACCCCACACCTGCCCTTTCCTCACCTTTCTGCACTGCCAGGTAGCTGGAAGTGCCCATCGGATTCCACGGTCACACCCCGTCTCTGCCAGGATGCCTGGGGGTTCACTCTGAGGGCCTAGCTTAGCATGTCATTTGTCT
>NW_024073149.1:0-4400 GCF_014754425.2 Oryx dammah
AATTAAAAGAAATGAGGACAATCTCAGAGACCTCCAGGACAATATGAAACGCTCCAACATTCGAATTATAGGAGTCCCAGAAGAAGAAGACAAAAAGAAAGACCATGAGAAAATCCTTGAGGAGATAATAGTTGAAAACTTCCCTAAAATGGGGAAGGAAATAATCACCCAAGTCCAAGAAACCCAGAGAGTCCCAAATAGGATAAACCCAAGGCGAAACACCCCAAGACACATATTAATCAAATTAACAAAGATCAAACACAAAGAACAACTATTAAAAGCAGCAAGGGAAAAACAACAAATAACACACAAGGGGATTCCCATAAGGATAACAGCTGATCTCTCAATAGAAACTCTTCAGGCCAGGAGGGAATGGCAAGACATACTTAAAGTGATGAAAGAAAATAACCTACAGCCCAGATTACTATACCCAGCAAGGATCTCATTCAAATACGAAGGAGAAATCAAAAGCTTTACAGACAAGCAAAAGCTGAGAGAATTCAGCACCACCAAACCAGTTCTCCAACAAATTCTAAAGGATATTCTCTAGACAGGAAACACAAAAAGGGAGTATAAACCCGAACCCAAAATAATAAAACAAATGGCAACGGGATCATACTTATCAATAATCACCTTAAACGTAAATGGATTGAATGCCCCAACCAAAAGGCAAAGACTGGCTGATTGGATACAAAAACAAGAACCCTCTATATGCTGCTTACAAGAGACCCACCTCAAAACAAGGGACACATACAGACTGAAAGTGAAGGGTTGGAAAAAGATATTCCATGCAAATAGAGACCAAAAGAAAGCAGGAGTGGCAATACTCATATCCGATAAAATAGACTTTAAAACAAAGGCTGTGAAAAGAGACAAAGAAGGCCACTACATAATGATCAAAGGATCAATCCAAGAAGAAGATATAACAATTATAAATATATATGCACCCAATATAGGAGCACCGCAATATGTAGGACAAATGCTAACAAGTATGAAAGGGGAAATTAACAACAACACAATAATAGTGGGAGACTTTAATACCCCACTCACACATATGGACAGATCAACTAAACAGAAAATTAACAAAGAAACGCAAACTTTAAATGATACATTAGACCAGTTAGACCTAATTGATATCTATAGGACATTTCACCCCAAAACAATGAATTTCACCTTTTTCTCAAGTGCTCATGGAACCTTCTCGAGGATAGATCACATCCTGGGCCATAAATATAACCTTGATAAATTCAAAAAAATCGAAATCATTCCAAGCATCTTTTCTGACCATAATGCACTAAGATTAGATCTCAATTACAGGAGGAAACCTATTAAAAATTCCAACATATGGAGGCTGAACAACACGCTTCTGAATAACCAACAAATCACAGAAGAAATCAAAAAAGAAATCAAAATATGCATAGAAACTAATGAAAATGAAAACACAACAACCCAAAACCTGTGGGACACTATAAAAGCAGTGCTAAGAGGAAAGTTCATAGCAATACAGGCATACCTCAAGAAACAAGAAAAAAGTCAAATAAATAACCTAACTCTACACCTAAAGCAACTAGAAAAGGAAGAATTAGAGAACCCCAGAGTTAGCAGAAGGAAAGAAATCTTAAAAATTAGGGCAGAAATAAATGCAAAAGAAACAAAAGAGACCATAGCAAAAATCAACAAAGCCAAAAGCTGGTTCTTTGAAAGGATAAATAAAATTGACAGACCATTAGCCAGACTCATCAAGAAGCAAAGAGAGAAAAATCAAATCAATAAAATTAGAAATGAAAATGGAGAGATCACAACAGACAACACAGAAATACAAAGGATCATAAGAGACTACTATCAGCAATTATATGCCAATAAAATGGACAACGTGGAAGACATGGACAAATTCTTTGAAAAGTACAACTTTCCAAAACTGAACCAGGAAGAAATAGAAAATCTTAGCAGATCCATCACAAGCATGGACATTGAAACTGTAATCAGAAATCTTCCAGCAAACAAAAGCCCAGGTCCAGACGGCTTCACAGCTGAATTCTACCAAAAATTTCAAGAAGAGCTAACACCTATCCTACTCAAACTCTTCCAGAAAATTGCAGAGGAAGGGAAACTTCCAAACTCATTCTATGAGGCCACCATCACCCTAATACCAAAACCTGACAAAGATACTACAAAAAAGGAAAACTACAGGCCAATATCACTGATGAACATAGATGCAAAAATCCTCAACAAAATTCTAGCAATCAGAATCCAACAACACATTAAAAAGATCGTACACCATGACCAAGTGGGCTTTATCCCAGGGATGCAAGGATTCTTCAACATCCGCAAATCAATCAATGTAATTCACCACATTAACAAATTGAAAAATAAAAACCATATGATTATCTCAATAGATGCAGAGAAGGCCTTTGACAAAATTCAACATCCATTTATGATAAAAACTCTCCAGAAAGCAGGAATAGAAGGAACATACCTCAACATAATAAAAGCTATATATGACAAACCCACAGCAAACATTATCCTCAATGGTGAAAAATTGAAAGCATTTCCCCTAAAGTCAGGAACAAGACAAGGGTGCCCACTTTCACCACTACTATTCAACATAGTTCTGGAAGTTTTAGCCACAGCAATCAGAGCAGAAAAAGAAATAAAAGGAATCCAAATTGGAAAAGAAGAAGTAAAACTCTCACTGTTTGCAGATGACATGATCCTCTACATAGAAAACACTAAAGACTCTACCAGAAAATTACTAGAGCTAATTAATGAATATAGTAAAGTTGCAGGATATAAAATCAACACACAGAAATCCCTTGCATTCCTATACACTAATAATGAGAAAGTAGAAAAAGAAATTAAGGAAACAATTCCATTCACCATTGCAACAAAAAGAATAAAATACTTAGGAATATATCTACCTAAAGAAACTAAAGACCTATATACAGAAAACTTTAAAACACTGATGAAAGAAATCAAAGAGGACACGAAAAGAGGTATTTTTAGAAAAAGGGAGATATAAAGTCATCCAGAGAACAAAGAAGCACAGAAGAATGTGAGGTTGGGGGAAGATGGAGAGGAATCCGACTGCTGGTGCTGAAAGTTGAAAGTTTGCTCCTGTGTATCACAGGGTTGAGACACCTGAACACAGGGCCTCAAGGAAGTTTTCACATTATTTCTTTCCTCCAAGACAGTAACTGAGACCATATTCAAATTCTGCTCATAATATATAATGTCTACATATATTTTTATTCTCCAACTTAGAGAAGAATTCTGGATGTTTATTGAAACCATTAAATGACTGTCATTTTATCTATTGAACCTAGAGAACCTTAGGTTTCTTTTTGTTAAAATAATAATAAAGTGCATTTCATAAATAGTTATGACTCCTAAGTGATTTTTTTTCTCTTGTGGGTTTTCAGTCCTTTCATAGGAAAGATCAATACTGTCTTTTGCTATAGTTACTATGACAAGGCATAATAACCACTATTTAAATATCCCTCCTTCTCTCTGTGAATGCTTTGCCTTACTCAACACTGACACATCATATCTGCTTCCCTTCTTCTATAGCCAATTTTTTCTCTCCCATTTTCTAATAAGCTATTGGCCAAAATAAGTAAAAATCACAGCAGAGCCATCCATGGCTGCCTCTATTTCCTGTGTGTGCTCAGTCATATCTGACTTTTTGTGACCCCATGGACTATATCCCACCATGTTCCTCTGTTCATGGGATTCTCCAGGCAAGAATACTGGAGTGGGTTGCCATTTCCTACTCCAGGAGGTCCTCTCGACTCAGGGATCAAGCCCACATCTCGTGCACCTCCTGAACTGGTAGGCAGATTCTTTACTATCACGCCACTTGGGAAGCCCCCAGTTATCTCTATTGAGGTCTTTTAATTCATGTTTTATAAGTGCAATTCCCCAAAAAGCTGTGAGCAGTAGCTAATTTGTTGATTTTCAGCATGAAAGTTAGAAATAGTTTAACCCCACAACAGTAAGACTGATTCAGGCCTTTACTCTCTTAATCATTCACTAGATACACTAACCTAGACTACTTTCTGTAGCTCAGAAACCACACAGGAGAGTCAGATATTACATTACTTAAAAATAAAATTTTGTAATTAAACAGAAGATTAACATAAAGAACTTTAAGTTATGGAAGGAGAATAACTAGAAAGATCAACTAGAACTCTAAATGAATCCTGGACCAAGAGACAATATCTAAAAAAGGACAAACTTGGAAAGAGGCACTTCCTGCTTAAGGCTACAGGTCAGACCTCACCAGAGAAGATGTTGTTGGGCCCATTGGATGATGAAGTTCACCATGGCTGAATCAAAAAGTAGCAATGGTCAAAGAGTGAATTATGAAGATTACATCACGTAGAGATCACTGCCTCTTGAGA
>NW_024073150.1:0-1648 GCF_014754425.2 Oryx dammah
GGGGAACTATAAAGATTAGTAGACATCAGTATTAAAATAAGACATAACACTGAAAAAAGGAGTAGTAAAATTTAATATACTTACATATATATATGTATATATTAAATCTTATATAAGTATAAATATATATACATGTATAAATATTTATGTATGTGTGTATGTATATATATATATATATATATATATACATTAAATGGCTATATAAACTATGTAGATAAATTCTAGAGAAACCCTTGGAAAATAAATTTTAGTTCTGTCCTTCATTAAGTGCATTTTCTTCTATTAGATATGATTTTGCATGTTAATTCCTAGAAGGAATAATTTTATATTAGGGAAAAATAATCTGTCAGCAGTTTTTTCAGGTATAGACATACGTTAGCTGAAAATTGTATTTATTATGCAGAAACTGAGGTGACAGAAATTGGAGAAACTGTCCGTAGTGGATCTCTTCACTTTGTTACTTTGGGGATTTTTAGTGTAAAACATTACCTGTATTTGCTTAATGAGAAAGTTCCAAATATGTTTACTTCAAAGACACTAAGGCTTGCAACTCCTAAATATTTTAAATATTTTCATTATTTTTTTTCTTATTTTTACTTTTCTTTCGTATGAAGGAAAAGGAAAATCACACACAATTAAACAATATGCCATGCAAGAGTGATGATACTGACGACATTTGAGACGGCAATAAATTATGGAAAAACATGTGATGGTAAGTGTTCTCTTCTGTATTTTATAGTGGTTAAGTTAATGTGACTGGCAAATCTAGTAGAATATTTTGCTCTTTTTATTTTTACTTTTTTAGACTGTCCCTCAAAGGTCTCCATCTACCCCTCCTCTGCCTCTGTATTTTCCTCCTGCAGTACTTTTTCTGTGGCTCATCTCGCGATACATCCAGGTTCCTTACACTTGTCTCCTCACGCCAACACCCGCTTCCTTATGCTCTTGACGGAAGAGGCAGGGCTGAGTTCAACATTAGTTTAGCTAGGGGTCGACTGAGGAGGTTTGGTGTTGCGTGTTCGGAAGAACGAGACAAAAGAAAGGTAAGGAATTGGGCATTTTAAAATGGGAAGCCAGATTTATAGCTTACAAGAACATGTTTATAGTCTAGCGTCAGTATTTTACGGGAGAAAAATGGTAACTCAGACTGATTTTTCCTGTCAGGCTTTTCCCCGGAAGAGCTAATAGCTGAGTGTATGTATATATGTGTGTGTGTATGTACATTACCCTGAAAAGTCTTCTTGAAAAGTATCTTTGAATTTTTATTCCTTGGAGAATCAGTTCCTGAAGTAGCAAAGGAAAGCCAGTGAAGTTTGAGGGTTCTTTTGTCTGAATGGAGGGCTGGGGGACAGGAGGGAAGGTGGGAGTGGGGGTTGGGCCAAAAAGGGGGTTTGAAATGTCTGGATGTTGGCTGTGGGAGGATATACGGGGCATATACTCCTATCCTGGGACTGAGAAAGCTGTTTTTCCTTTGTAACTTTTCTTTGGTATATAAGGCTGGGCTTTTCTCCACAAGCTTATGGCCACTAGGGCGGAATGTTGGTTGCATTCGGTGTGTAATTCGTTTTTTTTTTGTGTGTGTGTTTTCTTTCCCATTGGTTTGGGGCTGCTAGTCGTGTGGAATGTTGCATTGCTGTGCAGTTCTGCT
>NW_024073150.1:1658-4400 GCF_014754425.2 Oryx dammah
GAGTCTTGCTGAATGTTGATCTGGTGTGTAATTTGGGTTTTCTCCCTGGTTCGGGGCTGCTCATTGCTGTGGCTTAGTCCTGAAGAATGTTGTTCTGGTGTGCAGTTGGCCTTTTTTCCTTTGGCTTGGGGTTGCTAATGTGCCGAATGCTGCTTTCGTGGGTAAGAGGGCTTTTCTTCCTTTGGTGTTTAATCCGGCATTGTTTTCCCCCATTGCCTTGGGACTGCTTGTGCACCATCCTATTGCTTTGGTGTGTAAAGCGGCTTTTCTCTCTTCACTTGGGGCTGCTGGTTTGCGGGGCTGAGTCGTGCAAAATATTGCTCCGCTGTGTAATCTGGGTGTTTTCCTTTGGCTTGTGGCTGCTAGTTGTGGGGGTGTAGTTGTTCCGAATGTTGTTCTGGTGTGTAATTCGCCTTTTTTCCTTTGGCTTGGGGCTGGTAGTTGGGCGGAATGCTGCTTTGGTGGGTAACGTGGCTTTTCTCCCTCCACGTGGGGCTGCTAGTAGGGCTGAATGTTGTTCTGATGTTTACTTTGGCATTTTTTTCGCCCATTCCTTTGGGGCTGCTGGTGCTCTGGACTCTTGGTTTGGTGTGAAAACCGGCTTTTCTCCCTTTGCTTGGGGCTGCTAGTTGCTGGGGCTGAGTCGCGCAGAATGTTGCCCTGGTGTGTAACTCGGGTTTTCTCCATGGGCTTGGGGCAGCTACTTGGGGCGGCTTAATGCTGAAGAATGTTGTTCTGGTGTGTAATTCGCCTTTTTTCCTTTGTCTTGGGGCTGCTAGTTGTGGGAATGCTGCTTTGGTCGGTAAAGTGACTTTTGTTCTGTCCACTTGGAGCTACTAGTAGGGTTGAAATCTGATTGTGTTACTTCGTGACTTCTACTATGGAGAGCACATAGGAGTTGGGCACCCAGACCCGAAGACTCACACAGCCTTTAAATGCCTCAGCTGCTGGAAAGTTCTAAGAAATGTCAAGTTTATGAATCATTTGGAACTTGAGAGGCAGAGAGGTGACAGCTGGAAAAACCACACCACCTGCCAGCACTGCCACCGCCAGTTTCCTACTCCCTTCCAGCTGCAGTGTCACGTTGAAGGTGTCCACACTCCCCAGGAGCCCTCCGCAGTCTGTCAAATCTGTGAATTGTCCTTTGAGACAGATCAGGTTCTCTTAGAGCACATGAAAGACACTCATAAGCCTGGTGAAATGCCCTATGTATGCCAGGTTTGCAGTTACAGATCATCCACATTTTTTGCAGATGTGGATGCACATTTCAGAGCATACCATGGAAACACTAAGAATTTGCTTTGCCCATTTTGTCTCAATAGTTTAAAAACTGCAGCACCATACAGACGTCACTATGGAGGGCACTGGGAAAAGAGTTTTCACCAGTGTTCCAAATGTCGGCTACAGTTTTGAACTTTCAAAGGGAAAATGGAGCACAAGACCCAATGTCATCAAATGTTTAAGAAGCCTAAGCAGCTAGAAGGATTATCTGCTGAAACAAAAGTTGTTATTCAGGTATCCCTGGAACCCCTTCAACGAGGCTTGGTGGAAGTAGCATCCATTACTGTGAACACATCTGGTTCTGAATCACCACCCCCCAAATCTAAAAGTCGTAGGTCAAGAAAAGGAAAACAAAGTTAACTCTACTTTGAGTAAGTCTGAAGCAAGTATTTCAAAGTTAAAAACCCCATTAAAAACAGAAAAATCAAATTATAGCATTATTCAGTAATATCAAATATAGGGAAACCGATGGGTAATTTCTGTGTGTTTGTTTTAAATGCAGGAAGTACAGTTTTGTTTGATCTGCATATTGAGATGTTACTTAAAAATCTGTTATCTGTTTTTCACATAATTGTCGTAGCGTGTGTGAGAGAGAGAATGAGAGGAGTGGAGAAAGGAAAAGTCACAACCTATTTTGCTATTTCATGCTACTTGTAAGTTCCAAAGCTCTACTATACATATCATGTGTGGCGTGTTTTAGCAAGGTAATTTTCATCTGTTTTCATGCCTTGAAGATCTCAGTATCAACTATATAGCCAGATTTGCATGTCTTTGTTACGGTATGGACCCCTGTGCTGCCGAACTCTCTGAAGTGCCTCTTGTGCTGATCTAAGGTAACGGGGCTCTGAAAGCGTGCTGTGGAGAAGTCGATGGAGAAGCTATGATGTGAGTTTGGACCAGACAAGGGGGTTTAATCCGTGAAGAGCTGTGGCTTCTTGTGCCAGTTGAGGAAGAGGCATACATTCACTCCAGGCATAGAGCCAAGGTAGAAGGCGCACTCTCTCAGAGTGTTTTTACCTAGCCCAGGGACATCTCAAGGGAGCCAATGGTTAAAATGCCTGTGTTTGGTGAGAGACACTTGCAGGCATCAAGCAGGTCCTGTGTATCATTGACTGCAGTTGGAGAAGCAGAGAGAGTTAAGAGAATGAGACCTGGTGCCTGTGTGCCTCCTGTGGAATGATCAAGAGGGGAATTTGATTCATTCCGTCCCTTTTCCCATTTGGCTGGCCTATAGTCCCAATGAGGTAGCCATATCTGTGTCAGACACAGTAGGAAAGCAAGTTAAAATTCCCAAAGAAAAAAGAGCCTTGACGTCCACTTTGATTTGTACTGGACCCATAGTTTTAACTGAGAAGGGTCAAACACAAGGAATCTGTTCAGTTTATGAATTGGGCTAAATTGAGTCCTCTTACCGTTAAGCTAGAATGGAGTTGTCCAAGAATAGTCAATGTAGTGGATAAA
>NW_024073151.1:0-4398 GCF_014754425.2 Oryx dammah
GTGCATTTTCTTGGCAAAACTCTCTTAGTCTTTGCCCTGCTTCATTCCGCATTCCGTCTAGTCAAGGCTATGGTTTTTCCTGGTCATGTATGGATGTGAGAGTTGGACTGTGAAGAAGGCTGAGCACCAAAGAACTGATGCTTTTGAACTGTGGTGTTGGAGAAGACTCTTGAGAGTCCCTTGGACTGCAAGGAGATCCAACCAGTCCATTCTGAAGGAGATCAGCCCTGGGATTTCTTTGGAAGGAATGATGCTAAAGCTGAAGCTCCAGTACTTGGGCCACCTCATGCGAAGAGTTGACTCATTGGAAAAGACCCTGATGCTGGGAGGGATTGGGGGCAGAAGGAGAAGAGGACGATCAAGGATGAGATGGCTGGATGGCATCACGCACTCGATGGACGTGTCTGAGTGAACTCCGGGAGATGGTGATGGACAGGGAGGCCTGGCGTGCTGTGATTCATGGGGTCGCAAAGAGTCAGACATGACTGAGTGACTGAACTGAACTGATCTGAATCCGAGTTCTAAGGGAAAGTTGACTAGTGAGGCAGATTAGGCTCTTGTCAAAGTCGATGAGGCTTTAAATGATCAGTTAATTAGGATTAATATTACCAAAAGATGAGATTAAATTATTCTTGCCACAAAGCATACACCTACAGGATGCTTGTGACAAGAAGGCCCATTGGTTCCATCTACCAGTGACCCCAAGAAAAATAGTTTTATCTTATTCCAGCTTGGTGGCACAATTAATTATAAAAGGAAGAAAAAGAAGTGTGGAACTTTTTGAAAAGAAATAGCAAATATAGTAATTCCATTCAATAAGGATCAATTGCAAGTCTTTTACAAAATAGTGATGATTGGTTAGTTGCCCTGATAGATTTCAGGGGTCAAATTTTGTTTCATTTGCCCTCAAGGCCCCAGTGTAGCTAAAAGAGAGAAAATGTTAGATTGGCGGTTTGAGGATACCTGTGGAACTTTTCAGCCGTATGTAGTGTATGTAGTTCCTTCACTCCCCTTTACCCTGTGGGAGAGGGACACGCTGTCTCAGATGGGAGTGTTACCTTTTAGCCTGTGGCCTCTCAAAATGCTGCAGATGGGCTATGATCCATCAATAGGATTAGGTAAACAACAGACAGGAATAATTGAGCCAATTTGCCCAACCTCTCAACAGCTATGTACTGGATTGGGGTATCCAAATTTATAATGAAGGCTATTGTTTCTGCTGCCGACCCCATTACATGGAAATCTCAGGACCCACTGTGGGTGGAACAATGGCCTCTACCTAAAGAAAAATTACTGGCAGCTAAAACGTTAATTATTGAACAACTAGAATTGGGACATATTGAGCTCTCCAATAGCCCCTGGAACACTCCTATTTTTGTCATTAAGAAAAAATCTGGTAAATGGAGACTTTTACAAGATTCAAGAGCAATCAATGCCACCGTGGAAGACATGGGAGCTTTACAACCTGGGCTCCCTTCCCCAGTAGCTGTTCCAGAGGGATATAATATAATTGTAATTGATTTACAAGACTGTTTTTTCACCATTCCCTTAAATGCTGAGGATAAAAAGCGATTTGCCTGTAGCCTGCCATCAAAAAATCTTAAACAGCCTTACCTACGGTTTCAGTGGAAGGTTTTGTCCCAGGGAATGAAAAATAGCCCCACCCTATGCCAGAAATTTGTCAATGCTCTGGAAGATAGCAGGACTAAATATGAACAAGTATATATGATTCACTATATGGATGATGTTTTAATAGCTCATCCTGATAGAGCTCATTTGCAAACTGTACTCCAAGATTTGACCCAGGCATTGTCAGCTAGAGGCTTAAAACTTGCCCCAGAGAAAAATCAAACTAACCCACCCACAACTTACTTAAGAAGGGTTATCAATTCAAAAACTGTGACTCATGTCCCACTGCAATTGAGAAAAGACCGTCTTGATACTTTAAATGATTATCAAAAACTTTTAGGTGATATTAACTGGATTAGACCATATTTAAAATTAACCACTGCTAAACTAAAGCCTCTTTTTAACATTTTAGGAGGAGATTCTAACCCCACTTCTAAAAGACAATTAACTGCTGAGGCTCTGGAAGCCCTAGGCAAAGTAGAAGCAGCTTTATCTGATAGTTATGTAAAAAGAATTGACTTAACAGTAAACTGGCAATTCCTTTGCCTAGCAACCCCGACAGCACCTATGGGAGTTCTGTGGCAGAATGGTCCCTTAGAATGGATCCACTTTCCCGCCCAAGCTAAAAAAGTAGTGGCTTCTTATCCAGGCTTGATAGCAACCTTGATATTAAAAGGGAGGAAACGGAACATTAAATTGTTCAGTAAAGAGCCAGCAGAGATTGTAATTCCATATAATAAGGAACAACTTGATGCTCTCCTAATGTTTGATGAAGATTGGCAGATTGCTATAGGAAATTATTGTGGTCAAATTTTGCATCATTTACCCTCACATGCTTTATTAATTCAAAAATTTTTTTTAAAAAAGGGGGAATTTAAGTATAGCTCTCCCCATCAAATCTTGCAGCATGCTCTTTTCGTAATAAATATTTTAAATGCTGATTCAGCCGGAACTACTGCAATGCTTCGCCATTGGTGCCCGGAGCAATTAAATGCAAAGCAATTAGTAAAATGAAAGGACCTCCTCTCCGGACAATGGAAAGGTCCCGACCCATTATTAACTAGTGGTCGAGGCTGTGCTTGTATTTTTCCACAGGATGCAGATTCGCCAATTTGGATCCCAGACAGACTGATTCGCCATTGCTTCAATCACAGAAGAGGAAGGACACTCTACCCCTGCCGCACGGCCGCACGCCAGGAGCCGTGGGCGGGGCCAGCCTGGCTGACCGGACCAGTGCACTGTACTCGCAGCCAGTAGCCCCGCCAGCGTCTGCGCTGCTTGGTCGCAGGCAAGAGAGGCAAGATAAACATCGAGATCCCGGTGGGACTGACAGCTGCTGCAGCGCGAACTCTGACCCGAAAATGATTCTATTTACTCTATTTTAGCTTGTCTACCCTCTCCTTATGTTTTTCTCTTTGTTAACGATTCTGGAAAACTTAATGTTCATATGAATTACACAGGTGGACTTAATGTAGTGTCTTGTAAACAATGTATGCTCTCATCTTGTTAAGATTTAATGTGATCAAGACGGTTTGTGGGCTTACTAATTTTAGGGAATTCAGCTTTAATAACAACAACTATTACTGTTACTGCGGCAGCAATATCATTGACTCAACAAAGTGCAAATGCCCAATATGTTTAAAAATCATATTTTAGGTGTTTGGAATATGTTTAAAAATCATATTTTAGGTGTTTGGAATATTTTAGTTTAGACTTAGGGAAACTTCACAATCAGATCCAGACCTTGGAACACTCTTGATTGGATTTTACTGCCGCTGGAGCCGCTAATGACTTTTTCCACACCTTCTCTAACTTTATTTCTGGAAAAAATCATTCTGTCTAATATCTTCAGTTATGCTCTAATTTTACTTCTTATAATCATTCTTCCTTGTATTGTCAGGATTCATCGGGAGAGCATTTCTGGCTGTTTTAAGAATTAAAAAAGGGGGAGATGCCGGGAGCCAGCGTGAGGAACTCCGCCCATGGCAAAGGTCATGAGGAAGGAGCTTCGGCATATGCAAAGGCGGGATAGAGCCTCAGTAAACCCCCTGTTCCTGAGCACCTACCTTCCAAACCAGGGTCTGCCTACTTTACTATTTTATGCTCTCACCTATACCTCTGACTTTACGGGGGGCTGGCCCCCATTATCTCTCTCGGAGAAGGAGTTAACTTACAGCTCCAAGTCAATAAAAATTCTCGAGCGTGACAAGAGTGTTTCAACTTACGAACTCCTCTGAAGGTTATCTAGCCTGCCTGTACAGGTTCATCCAGTCACATGTGATTGTTTACAGTCTCCCAACCGAGAGAGGAACGAGATGTTTTAGACTTACTAAAGGCAGCGAACTAAATGGACTGGAATGGGTGAATTTAACTCAGATGACCATTATATCTACTACCGCGGGCAGGAATCCTTCAGAAGAAATGGAGTAGCCATCATGGTCCACAAAAGAGTCTGAAATGCAGTACTGGATGCAATCTCAAAAACAACAGAATGATCTCTGTTCGTCTCCAAGGCAAACCATTCAATATCACAATTATCCAAGTCTGTGCCCCCAACCAGTAACACTGAAGAAGCTGAAGTTGAACGGTTTTATGAAGACCTACAAGACCTTTTAGAACTAACACCCAAAAAAGATGTCCTTTTCATTCTAGGGGACTGGAATGCAAAAGTAGGAAGTCAAGAAACACCTGGAGTAACAGGCAAATTTGGCCTTGGAATGCAGAATGAAGCAGGGCAAAGACTAAGAGAGTTTTGCCAAGAAAATGCAC
>NW_024073152.1:0-4396 GCF_014754425.2 Oryx dammah
TCAACTGTGCCAACAGGAAACCGTTATCTCAGGTGTGTACTGCTGCTTGTATTCAATCAGTGCTCCCAGTGGAGCACATTCTTTTAATTAGAGATATTTTAAAAACTTTTACACCACACTGCAAACTAGGCCCTTGCAGTGAAATGGACGGTTCCAATCACTAGACCAACAGGGAATTCCCAAGTGGAACATATTTTAAAACAACAGCCCACTTCCACATGCTGACTTATCTACTGATCTTTCTAAGATTTCTATCTCTCATTCTCCTTTGAACAGTCTTTGGTGAGAGCCATTATTAAAGTGCTCGAGAAGGGTAGTGTAGGTTTGTGATGGACTTTGACAGAAATGAGAGGCAGGGGTGAAGGTCCATATTAGGTTTGACAAGGAATGGGGTGGTTTGACCACAGTTGCCCTTTCCAACAGCATCTGTTGTAATGGTCATGCAGTTTTCTGAATCTAGTAGGAGCCAAGAACTTGAGCTGTGAATCCATCTATCATGGGTTTTTTGCTTGAGGGTGTTCAATTGGAGGAAGAGAGAACTGGCCAATTGCATTTATTGCCCTGATACTTCATGTGGTTTTGTCTTGAAATGTACTGGGTGTGGTCACTGGAGAGCTCAACCCCAAAAGGAAGCAGAAGTTTCAGAGAGGTTGAATAAATAGAGTGGAAGGGAGAGAAAACCAGAGATGGAAGATGCACTCTCTGTGATCAGAGAAAGGAACAATTGAGCCCAAGTTTCTTGAGATGGAGCTGTGCTGACCAGAAGTTTTCTGACCAGAAGCTGGGGCCTGGGGTAAAATGGGGGGATGTACAGAGTTGAATGGCATGTGAGATAGGTCCTCAGCATGGGCCCTGAGGTCCTCAAAGGCTAGTGGTGGGGGCTGGAGAAGAGGTCAAACTGAGCCACGAGCACAGTGAAGGTGGCGACAGGGATGCTGAGAACTGAGTCGAAGAGGAAGGGACTGAGTGCATCACCATGCCTACAGCATCCCAGTCACCACACCCTGCATTTCTATGGTGCGAGCTATGGCTTTTCAGAGTCTGCTTATATTAACCCTGAATTATTGTTTTTGTTGTTCATTTGCCAAGTTGTGTCCAACTGTTTGTGGCCCCATGGACTGTGGCACACCAAGCTTCCCTGTCCTTCACTATCTCCTGGAGCTTGCTCAAACTCATGTCCTTGGAGTCAGTGATGCCGTTCAACCATCTCATCCTCTGTCTTCCTCCTGCCCTCAGTCTTTCCCAGCATCAGGTCCTTTTCCAATGGGTCAGTTCTTCTCATCAGGTGGCCAAAGTATTGGAGCTTCAGTTTTAGCATCAGTCTTTCCAGTGGATATTCAGGGTTTATTTCTCTTAGGATTGACTGGTTTGATTTCCTTGCTGTCCAGGGGACTCTGTGGAGTCTTCTCCAGCACCACAATTTGAGGTTGGAGTGCTGAGCACCAAACAATTATGGTCCAACATTCATGTCCGTACATGGCTTCTGGAAAAACTGTAGCTTTGGCTATTTCTATTTTTGTTGGAAAAGTGATGTCTCTGCTTTTTAATATGCTGTTTAGTTTTGTGATAGCTTTTCTTCCAAGGAGTAAGCGTCTTTTAATTTTGTGGCTATAGTCACCATCCGCAGTGATTTTGGAGCCCAAGAAAATAAAATCTGCCAGTGTTTTCTCTTTTTCCCCATCAATTTGCCATGAAGTAATGGCACTGGATACCATGATCTTAATTTTTGAATGCTGAGTTTTAAGCCTGCTTTTTCACTCTCTTCTTTCACCCTCATTAAGCGCTTTCATTCTTCTTCATTTTCTGCCATGGGAGTGGTGTCATCTGGATATTTGAGGTTGTCCATTTTTCTCTGGGCAATCTTGCTTTTAGCTTGTGATTCAATCTGTGTGGCGCTGATGTACTCCGCATATAAATTAAGTAAGGAGGATGACAATATACAGATTTGACATAATCATTTCCCAACTTTGAACTAGTTTGTTGATCCTTGTCCAGTTCTAAGTGTTGCTTCTAGACCTGCATACAGGTTTCTCAGAAGCCAGGCAACGTGGTCTGGTATTCCCATCTCTTTAAGAATTTTCCATAATTTGTTCTTATCCACACAATCAATGGCTTTAGACTAGTCATGTAGCAGAAGTAGTTTTTTTTTTTTCTGGAATTCCCTTGCTTTTTCTATGATCCACTGGATGTTGGTGATTTGATCTGGTTTCTCTGCCTTTTCTACATCCAGCTTGTACATCTGGAAGTTTTCGATTCATATACTGTTCAAGCCTAGGTTGAAGGATGTTGAGCATTACCCTGATCACATGGGAAAGGAGCACAGTTGTCCAGTAGTCGGAACATTCTTGGGCATTGTCTTTCCTTGAGGTTGGAGGGTAAACTGGCCTTTTCCAGTCCTGTGGCCCTTGCTGAGTTTTCCACATTTGCTGGCGCATTGAGTGCAGCACTTCAGCGGCATCAGTTTTAGGATTTGCAATAGCTCGGCCGGAATTCCATCACCTCCAATAGCTTTGTTTACAGTGACTCTTCCTAAGGCCTGCTTGACTTCACTGTGCAAGATGTTTTGCTCTAGGTGAGTGACCACTCCTTTGTGGTTATCTGATGATTAAGACTTTTCTTGTATAGTTTTGTGTAGGCTCCTCCGTCTATGGGCTGTTCCAGGCAAGAAAAGTGGTGTGGGTTACCATTTCCTACTCCAAGGGATCTTCTGACACCCAACCTAGGGATTGAGTCCATGTCTCTTGTGTCTCCTGCATTCGTAGGAGAATTCCTTACCACTGCACCATCTGGGAAGTCCTGAACATGAGCTATAAGATGTACTAAAGATCTGGAATAATGCACACTTCAGTCCCCACACAGAGCCTGCATGGAGGCATGGGGCTGGTCTCTCCTGTCCAAAGTGAAGCAGGCCATGGAGCCTGACGTCCTCTGAACCCCACTGTCATTACAAAGAGCTGCCTTGCCCATTGATGATTTAGATAACAGGAAGTTCCATTCCACGAGGCAGAGAAGGATTTCTCAAGCAGCCCTTCTGCTGTTGTCCTTAAGGATTCTTCCAGAAGTTTCCATATCAGGCAGCTGTTTGGACAGGCTCTCTGCTGAGCAGTGCATGAGGTGTCCAGTGTGGAAGAGGAACAAACCAGAGAGCCACCATCCCCTCCCTGCTGAGAGAAAGCTGTTCTCGTGATGTCATATGTTTCCCTGGATGTGCTCCGTGTTCACCCAGGATGGGGGGAAAGAGTTTGAAGAGTTCCCAGATAAGATCACATGCAGCAGCGATTCTGGGTGGGGACTGGGGCAGATGTGACTCCTCAGAGTTCAGTCCAGCCCCAGAGAACACGGTTAGCAGAGAGGTAGGTGGAGCCCAAGGGAATGGACAGGCACAGTCTTGCTTTGGGTCTTGGATGAACAAGAGAGTGAGCTAGAATGGTCCCCAAACAGAGCAGCAAGTCTTACTTTTTCCAAGGAAAGGGGAGTTGTCTTCCTTGGGTGAACGCACAAGTGATGAAACACAGGCATGGACTTATTCTGTAAGGATTAAACAGGGCACATTGCCCTCCAATGACATGCCAGTGTTCACAAGTGACTCAATGACAAGGCAAGGAAACAAATATAGGCTTCACAGGCCCAGCAGAAAGTCAGTTGCTTCTGGTTTGGGTGGAGATGGCCCTGGGACTGCAGCTTCGGTGGCAGGTGCTGGCTGGACTCCACCTCTGTCTGTGTGTCGGGTGGTGGGCCGAGGCTGGGAAGGTGCTGGTGGTCCCCATGGAGGGCAGCCACTGGCTCAGCATGCGGGAGGCCGTGCGGGAGCTCCACGCCAGGGGTCACCAAGCAGTGGTCATTGCTCCGGAGGTGAATATGCACATCAAGGCAGAGGACTTTTTCACCATGAAAGTCTATGCTGCTCCCTACACACAGGATGAGTTTGATTCCATCATGAGGATCCACACTCATGTGTTTTTCCAAAGAGTACATTTTCTTACAATGTTTTGGGAAGCTATGGCAACTTTGAAAAATGTGTCTTTGCTCTTTGCAAGATCTTGTGAAGCACTATTGCATAACAAGGACTTGATCAGAGACCTGAATGCCAGTTCCTTTGACGTGGTTTTAACAGATCCTTTTAACCCCTGTGGGGCAGTGCTAGCTAAGTACCTGTCCATTCCTACTGTGTTTTTTTTGTGATCTCTTCAGTGTGACTTAGATGCTGAGGGCACAGCATGCCCGAACCCTTTCTCATATGTTCCTCAGTTATTAACAAGGAATTCAGACCGCATGATATTCTTCCAAAGGGTCAAGAACATGTTCTACCCTCTGGCCCTGAAGCACATTTGCCAGGCTGCTTTCACTCCTTATGCACGTATGGCCTCTGAGCTTCTTCAGAGAGAGGTGTCACTGG
>NW_024073153.1:0-4395 GCF_014754425.2 Oryx dammah
TCAACTGTGCCAACAGGAAACCGTTATCTCAGGTGTGTACTGCTGCTTGTATTCAATCAGTGCTCCCAGTGGAGCACATTCTTTTAATTAGAGATATTTTAAAAACTTTTACACCACACTGCAAACTAGGCCCTTGCAGTGAAATGGACGGTTCCAATCACTAGACCAACAGGGAATTCCCAAGTGAAACATATTTTAAAACAACAGCCCACTTCCACATGCTGACTTATCTACTGATCTTTCTAAGATTTCTACCTCTCATTCTCTTTGAACAGTCTTTGGTGAGAGCCATTATTAAAGTGCTCGAGAAGGGTAGTGTAGGTTTGTGATGGACTTTGACAGAAATGAGAGGCAGGGGTGAAGGTCCATATTAGGTTTGACAAGGAATGGGGTGGTTTGACCACAGTTGCCCTTTCCAACAGCATCTGTTGTAATGGTCATGCAGTTTTCTGAATCTAGTAGGAGCCAAGAACTTGAGCTGTGAATCCATCTATCATGGGTTTTTTGCTTGAGGGTGTTCAATTGGAGGAAGAGAGAACTGGCCAATTGCATTTATTGCCCTGATACTTCATGTGGTTTTGTCTTGAAATGTACTGGGCGTGGTCACTGGAGAGCTCAACCCCAAAAGGAAGCAGAAGTTTCAGAGAGGTTGAATAAATAGAGTGGAAGGGAGAGAAAACCAGAGATGGAAGATGCACTCTCTGTGATCAGAGAAAGGAACAATTGAGCCCAAGTTTCTTGAGATGGAGCTGTGCTGACCAGAAGTTTTCTGACCAGAAGCTGGGGCCTGGGGTAAAATGGGGGGATGTACAGAGTTGAATGGCATGTGAGATAGGTCCTCAGCATGGGCCCTGAGGTCCTCAAAGGCTAGTGGTGGGGGCTGGAGAAGAGGTCAAACTGAGCCACGAGCACAGTGAAGGTGACGACAGGGATGCTGAGAACTGAGTCGAAGAGGAAGGGACTGAGTGCATCACCATGCCTACAGCATCCCAGTCACCACACCCTGCATTTCTATGGTGCGAGCTATGGCTTTTCAGAGTCTGCTTATATTAACCCTGAATTATTGTTTTTGTTGTTCATTTGCCAAGTTGTGTCCAACTGTTTGTGGCCCCATGGACTGTGGCACACCAAGCTTCCCTGTCCTTCACTATCTCCTGGAGCTTGCTCAAACTCATGTCCTTGGAGTCAGTGATGCCGTTCAACCATCTCATCCTCTGTCTTCCTCCTGCCCTCAGTCTTTCCCAGCATCAGGTCCTTTTCCAATGGGTCAGTTCTTCTCATCAGGTGGCCAAAGTATTGGAGCTTCAGTTTTAGCATCAGTCTTTCCAGTGGATATTCAGGGTTTATTTCTCTTAGGATTGACTGGTTTGATTTCCTTGCTGTCCAGGGGACTCTGTGGAGTCTTCTCCAGCACCACAATTTGAGGTTGGAGTGCTGAGCACCAAACAATTATGGTCCAACATTCATGTCCGTACATGGCTTCTGGAAAAACTGTAGCTTTGGCTATTTCTATTTTTGTTGGAAAAGTGATGTCTCTGCTTTTTAATATGCTGTTTAGTTTTGTGATAGCTTTTCTTCCAAGGAGTAAGCGTCTTTTAATTTTGTGGCTATAGTCACCATCCGCAGTGATTTTGGAGCCCAAGAAAATAAAATCTGCCAGTGTTTTCTCTTTTTCCCCATCAATTTGCCATGAAGTAATGGCACTGGATACCATGATCTTAATTTTTGAATGCTGAGTTTTAAGCCTGCTTTTTCACTCTCTTCTTTCACCCTCATTAAGCGCTTTCATTCTTCTTCATTTTCTGCCATGGGAGTGGTGTCATCTGGATATTTGAGGTTGTCCATTTTTCTCTGGGCAATCTTGCTTTTAGCTTGTGATTCAATCTGTGTGGCGCTGATGTACTCCGCATATAAATTAAGTAAGGAGGATGACAATATACAGATTTGACATAATCATTTCCCAACTTTGAACTAGTTTGTTGATCCTTGTCCAGTTCTAAGTGTTGCTTCTAGACCTGCATACAGGTTTCTCAGAAGCCAGGCAACGTGGTCTGGTATTCCCATCTCTTTAAGAATTTTCCATAATTTGTTCTTATCCACACAATCAATGGCTTTAGACTAGTCATGTAGCAGAAGTAGTTTTTTTTTTTCTGGAATTCCCTTGCTTTTTCTATGATCCACTGGATGTTGGTGCTTTGATCTGGTTTCTCTGCCTTTTCTACATCCAGCTTGTACATCTGGAAGTTTTCGATTCATATACTGTTCAAGCCTAGGTTGAAGGATGTTGAGCATTACCCTGATCACATGGGAAAGGAGCACAGTTGTCCAGTAGTCGGAACATTCTTGGGCATTGTCTTTCCTTGAGGTTGGAGGGTAAACTGGCCTTTTCCAGTCCTGTGGCCCTTGCTGAGTTTTCCACATTTGCTGGCGCATTGAGTGCAGCACTTCAGCGGCATCAGTTTTAGGATTTGCAATAGCTCGGCCGGAATTCCATCACCTCCAATAGCTTTGTTTACAGTGACTCTTCCTAAGGCCTGCTTGACTTCACTGTGCAAGATGTTTTGCTCTAGGTGAGTGACCACTCCTTTGTGGTTATCTGATGATTAAGACTTTTCTTGTATAGTTTTGTGTAGGCTCCTCCGTCTATGGGCTGTTCCAGGCAAGAAAAGTGGTGTGGGTTACCATTTCCTACTCCAAGGGATCTTCTGACACCCAACCTAGGGATTGAGTCCATGTCTCTTGTGTCTCCTGCATTCGTAGGAGAATTCCTTACCACTGCACCATCTGGGAAGTCCTGAACATGAGCTATAAGATGTACTAAAGATCTGGAATAATGCACACTTCAGTCCCCACACAGAGCCTGCATGGAGGCATGGGGCTGGTCTCTCCTGTCCAAAGTGAAGCAGGCCATGGAGCCTGACGTCCTCTGAACCCCACTGTCATTACAAAGAGCTGCCTTGCCCATTGATGATTTAGATAACAGGAAGTTCCATTCCACGAGGCAGAGAAGGATTTCTCAAGCAGCCCTTCTGCTGTTGTCCTTAAGGATTCTTCCAGAAGTTTCCATATCAGGCAGCTGTTTGGACAGGCTCTCTGCTGAGCAGTGCATGAGGTGTCCAGTGTGGAAGAGGAACAAACCAGAGAGCCACCATCCCCTCCCTGCTGAGAGAAAGCTGTTCTCGTGATGTCATATGTTTCCCTGGATGTGCTCCGTGTTCACCCAGGATGGGGGGAAAGAGTTTGAAGAGTTCCCAGATAAGATCACATGCAGCAGCGGTTCTGGGTGGGGACTGGGGCAGATGTGACTCCTCAGAGTTCAGTCCAGCCCCAGAGAACACGGTTAGCAGAGAGGTAGGTGGAGCCCAAGGGAATGGACAGGCACAGTCTTGCTTTGGGTCTTGGATGAACAAGAGAGTGAGCTAGAATGGTCCCCAAACAGAGCAGCAAGTCTTACTTTTTCCAAGGAAAGGGGAGTTGTCTTCCTTGGGTGAACGCACAAGTGATGAAACACAGGCATGGACTTATTCTGTAAGGATTAAACAGGGCACATTGCCCTCCAATGACATGCCAGTGTTCACAAGTGACTCAATGACAAGGCAAGGAAACAAATATAGGCTTCACAGGCCCAGCAGAAAGTCAGTTGCTTCTGGTTTGGGTGGAGATGGCCCTGGGACTGCAGCTTCGGTGGCAGGTGCTGGCTGGACTCCACCTCTGTCTGTGTGTAGGGTGGTGGGCCGAGGCTGGGAAGGTGCTGGTGGTCCCCATGGAGGGCAGCCACTGGCTCAGCATGCGGGAGGCCGTGCGGGAGCTCCACGCCAGGGGTCACCAAGCAGTGGTCATTGCTCCGGAGGTGAATATGTACATCAAGGCAGAGGACTTTTTCACCATGAAAGTCTATGCTGCTCCCTACACACAGGATGAGTTTGATTCCATCATGAGGACCCACACTCATGTGTTTTTCCAAAGAGTACATTTTCTTACAATGTTTTGGGAAGCTATGGCAACTTTGAAAAATGTGTCTTTGCTCTTTGCAAGATCTTGTGAAGCACTATTGCATAACAAGGACTTGATCAGAGACCTGAATGCCAGTTCCTTTGACGTGGTTTTAACAGATCCTTTTAACCCCTGTGGGGCAGTGCTAGCTAAGTACCTGTCCATTCCTACTGTGTTTTTTTTTGTGATCTCTTCAGTGTGACTTAGATGCTGAGGGCACAGCATGCCCGAACCCTTTCTCATATGTTCCTCAGTTATTAACAAGGAATTCAGACCGCATGATATTCTTCCAAAGGGTGAAGAACATGTTCTACCCTCTGGCCCTGAAGCACATTTGCCAGGCTGCTTTCACTCCTTATGCACGTATGGCCTCTGAGCTTCTTCAGAGAGAGGTGTCACTGG
>NW_024073155.1:0-4394 GCF_014754425.2 Oryx dammah
TATTGTTTTTGCTTTGGCTCCATCCCTTCATTCTTCCTGGAGTTATTTCTCCACTGATCTCCAGTAGCATTTTGGGCACCTACTGACCTGGGGAGTTCTTCTTTCAGTATCCTATCATTTTGCTTTTTCCTACTGTTAATGGGCTTCTCAAGGCAAGAATACTGAAGTGGTTTGCCATTCCCTTCTCCAGTGGACGACATTCTGTCAGACCTCTCCACCATGACCCGCCCGTCTTGGGTTGCCCCCCAGGCATGGCTTGGTGTCATTGAGTTAGACAAGGCTGTGGTCCTAGTGTGATTAGACTGCAGCGCACTAAGCGCGGCTGGGAGGAGACACCCCGCGCCCGAGGTCAGTGGCGGCCGGGGGGAGACACCCGAGGAGCGGTGGCTGTGCAGGCGCCGGAGGGCCTAGAGGAGCTACCCCACGCTGAATGGGACATACTCGTGACAAAAGATTTCCAACCTCTTGAGTTTGTGAAAAGTCATACCTAAGAAGGAAAAAAAAAAAAAATCACATCTCTTTTCTGCGGTTTAGCCTTATTTGTCACTGAGATTTCATCGTGACCTTTGTACACACATCAAACTCCCACATGTCTGTGGCCCCGGCAGGCTGCAGTGGGCAGAACCGTCTGGCGTGGCCCCAGCCCCCTGTCCCCAGGCTCGGGAGTAGGAGGGAGAAAGCTGAGTGCCTCCAGAGTACACCAGGTGACTCAACTCAAAAGAGGGAGAAGTCAGCGAAGGCTCCCAGACACTCTATTTGGAATTCTGAGGGACCACAGAGAGCCTCAAAAGGCAGCAGGGATCCCATCACAGGCTCGCTCGGTTGTGTCCGAGTCTGTGACCCCTGTGGACCGTAGCCCGCCAGGCTCCTCTGCCCGTGGAATTTTCCAGGCAGGAACACTGGAGTGGGTTGCCGTTTCTTACTCCAGGGCATCTTGGGACCCGGGGATGGGACCCACGCTCCTGCACTGGCAGGCGGATTCTTAACTGCAGAGCAACCTGGGAAGCCCTGAAACTGGGCGGCCTCCTTGCAGAGGTGACCAGAGTGGCCCACATGGGCATCGAACCCTTGACCTTGTCGCCAACTGAGCCAAGGATATGATCTCGTCATGAAGACTGTTAGAAAGCCTCAGCTTCCTGCTCCACAGGCGGCGGCATGCGCAGTAGACTGATCACCTTCTCAGCACCCCAGGGCTTTTCACTGGCACCCCCAGCAACAGCAGGTGGATCTTTTAGTTCCACGCCTCCGACCCGGCAGGAAGCAGCAGGATCCCAGGGCTCAGGCCTCTGTCCACACTGGCCGCGCCTCAGGCCCCGCCCTGGCCCCGCTCCGAGCCAGCTGTGTCCCTCCCCGCCGCCTCTCCACGTCTGCACCGGAGCCCCCCAGCTGGCATCCGAGCGCAGCACGCACGCCCCCCCAGGGATGCACCAAGCCCTTTCAGGGCCCCTGTGCCCGTCTTTCATTCCCATCCAGTCCAAGAGCAAACGTGCTCCTTCAGTTCCCTTCAGAACGCACTGGACGCCGGGCCGTCTCCAGGCACCCCCAGCACTGCCACCCTGAGCCAGGCCGCCACCACCCCCGGAGGACGCTCTCCTTCCAGCCGCCCCCTCCCCGCTTTAACCTCTTCGCCTTCAGCCTCGCCTCCACGTGCCGCCACGCCTGTCTTTTCCCAAGAGAGACAGTGCTACCTCGGTCCTTGCTCGAACCACCAGTGACCTCACATGACTCAGAATGAAACCCAAGCCTGCCCGTGGCTCTGCTCTCTTCCCGAGTGGCTTCCCCAGCCCTTCCTGTTGGTTACGGCAGCCGCAGGTGACTCGGGTTTCCTTCTGGAGCCTCCTAGACTCCTTTCCGCAGTTGTCTGGGTGGTCCACACTCACGTGCTCATACGTCCCTGCCCCCCAGGTCTCCAGCCCCCTCCATCTCTGGATCTGGTGGTATTTTTCTTTGCAGCACTCAGCACTGCCTGCCATCACAATGAGCATGTTTGATTGGTCTTCCCCATCTGAAGGTGAACCCCCGGAGGGCAGACATTTGTTATCAGTGTATCCCCTGGGCCTCTGCAGAGCTTGGGATATTTGTTGGTAGGTTGGATGCATGGATAATATATGTGGTTTATTCTAACCCAGCAAGTCATGAAAGACAGGTGGGTGTTTGGAATTATTTCAATAACCTCATACCTTTGAAATTATTTGGAGTTTCTCAACATAAGCATTTCCATGGCAACAAATGGAATGTGCACTCACCGCTGGTTAGTTCTATTTTCCTTATGTGCTCTGCTTACTCATTCAGTCTTGTCTGACTCTTTGTGACCCTGTGGACTGTAGGCCACCAGGCTCCTCTGTCCATGGGATTCTCCAGGCCAGAATCCTGCAGTGGGTTCCCTTTCCCTTCTCCAGGGGATCTTCCTGACCCAGGATTTGAACCTGGGTCTCCCGCATTGCAGGGGGATTCTTTACTGCTGAGCACCAGGGAAGCCACCCCCCGCCCCTTATTCTCCTTATATAGCAATATATTGAGTAAGAGTTTTACATAGAGGATAATTGTGGGTGGTACAGATACTTTTGGAGAAGGAAATGGCAACCCACTCCAGTATTCTTGCCTGGAAAATCCCACGGACGGAGGAATCTGGTTAGGCTGCAGTCCATAGGGTCGCAAAGAGTTGGACACGACTGAGCGACTTGACTTCTCTCACTCACTTCACTCACAGGTACTTTAGAGGAATAAAAGGTAGAGAGGATTGAGAGAGGTTTGGTATGGACTACTTAAATGATTGTTTCTTTTATTGGGTGTGCATGTGGGTGGGGGTGGAGGGTGTGGAGATAGCTGGAGGGCAAGAATTTGATAAGCAGATTGTCCAAGGCCAGGGGTGGCACCTGAGGCCAGGGTGGCGACCGGGAGGAGCAACCCCACGCCCAAGGAGTGGTGGCTGCCTGGGCACAGGGCCTAGAGGAGCCACCCCATGTTGAAGGTCAGGAAGGGCAGCAGGAGGAGATACCCATCATCCCAGGTAAGGAGCAGCGGCTGTGCTTTGCTGGAGCAGCCGTGAAGAGATACCCCACGCCCAAGGTAAGAGAGACCCAAGTAAGATGGTAGGTGTTGCAAGAGGGCATCAGAGGGCAGACACACTGAAACCATATTCACAGAAATCTAGTCAATCACACTAACACCACAGCCTTGTCTAACTCAATGAAACTGAGCCATGCCCAGGGGGCAACCCAAGAGGGGCAGGTCATGGTGGAGAGGTCTGACAGAATGTCGTCCGCTGGAGAAGGGAATGGCAAACCACTTCAGTATTCTTGCCTTGAGAACCCCATGAACAGTATAAAAGGCAAAATGATAGGATACCAAAAGAGGAACTCCCCAGGTCAGTAGGTACCCAATATGCTACTGGGGGTCAGTGGAGAAATAACTCCAGGAAGAATGAAGGGATGGAGCCAAAGCAAGAACAATACCCAGTTGTGGATGTGATTGGTGATAGAAGCAAGATCCGATGCTGTAAAGAGCAATATTGCCTAGGAACCTGGAATGTCAGGTCCATGAATCAAGGCGAATTGGAAGTGGTCAAACAGGAGATGGCAAGGGTGAACGTCAACATTCTAGGAATCAGCGAACTAAAATGGACTGGAATGGGTGAATTACTCAAATGACCATTATATCGACTGCTGCAGGCAGGAATCCCTCAGAAGAAATGGAGTAGCCATCATGGTCAACAAAAGAGTCCGAAATGCAGTACTTGGATGCAGTCTCAAAAATGACAGAATGATCTCTGTTCGTCTCCAAGGCAAACCATTCAATATCACAGTTATCCAAGTCTATGCCCAAACCAGTAATGCTGAAGAAGCTGAAGTTGAACGGTTCTATGAAGACCTACAAGACCTTTTAGAACTAACACCCAAAAAAGATGTCCTTTTCATTATAGGGGACTGGAATGCAAAAGTAGGAAGTCAAGAAACATATGGAGTAACAGGCAAATTTGGCCTTGGAATGCGGAATGAAGCAGGGCAAAGACTAATAGAGTTTTGCCAAGAAAACGCACTGGTCATAGCAAACACCCTCTTCCAACAACACAAGAGAAGACTCTACACATGGGCATCACCAGATGATCAACACCGAAATCAGATTGATGATATTCTTTGCAGCCAAAGATGGAGAAGCTCTATACAGTCAACAAAAACAAGACCAGGAGCTGACTGTGGCTCAGATCATGAACTCCTTATTACCAAATTCAGATGCAAATTGAAGAAAGTAGGGAAAACCGCTAGACCATTCAGGTATGACCTAAATCAAATCCCTTATGATTAAACAGTGGAAGTGAGAAATAGATTTAAGGGCCTAGATTTGATTGATAGAGTGCCTGATGAACTATGGAATGAGGTTCATGATATTGTACA
>NW_024073156.1:0-4394 GCF_014754425.2 Oryx dammah
TATTGTTTTTGCTTTGGCTCCATCCCTTCATTCTTCCTGGAGTTATTTCTCCACTGATCTCCAGTAGCATTTTGGGCACCTACTGACCTGGGGAGTTCTTCTTTCAGTATCCTATCATTTTGCTTTTTCCTACTGTTAATGGGCTTCTCAAGGCAAGAATACTGAAGTGGTTTGCCATTCCCTTCTCCAGTGGACGACATTCTGTCAGACCTCTCCACCATGACCCGCCCGTCTTGGGTTGCCCCCCAGGCATGGCTTGGTGTCATTGAGTTAGACAAGGCTGTGGTCCTAGTGTGATTAGACTGCAGCGCACTAAGCGCGGCTGGGAGGAGACACCCCGCGCCCGAGGTCAGTGGCGGCCGGGGGGAGACACCCGAGGAGCGGTGGCTGTGCAGGCGCCGGAGGGCCTAGAGGAGCTACCCCACGCTGAATGGGACATACTCGTGACAAAAGATTTCCAACCTCTTGAGTTTGTGAAAAGTCATACCTAAGAAGGAAAAAAAAAAAAAATCACATCTCTTTTCTGCGGTTTAGCCTTATTTGTCACTGAGATTTCATCGTGACCTTTGTACACACATCAAACTCCCACATGTCTGTGGCCCCGGCAGGCTGCAGTGGGCAGAACCGTCTGGCGTGGCCCCAGCCCCCTGTCCCCAGGCTCGGGAGTAGGAGGGAGAAAGCTGAGTGCCTCCAGAGTACACCAGGTGACTCAACTCAAAAGAGGGAGAAGTCAGCGAAGGCTCCCAGACACTCTATTTGGAATTCTGAGGGACCACAGAGAGCCTCAAAAGGCAGCAGGGATCCCATCACAGGCTCGCTCGGTTGTGTCCGAGTCTGTGACCCCTGTGGACCGTAGCCCGCCAGGCTCCTCTGCCCGTGGAATTTTCCAGGCAGGAACACTGGAGTGGGTTGCCGTTTCTTACTCCAGGGCATCTTGGGACCCGGGGATGGGACCCACGCTCCTGCACTGGCAGGCGGATTCTTAACTGCAGAGCAACCTGGGAAGCCCTGAAACTGGGCGGCCTCCTTGCAGAGGTGACCAGAGTGGCCCACATGGGCATCGAACCCTTGACCTTGTCGCCAACTGAGCCAAGGATATGATCTCGTCATGAAGACTGTTAGAAAGCCTCAGCTTCCTGCTCCACAGGCGGCGGCATGCGCAGTAGACTGATCACCTTCTCAGCACCCCAGGGCTTTTCACTGGCACCCCCAGCAACAGCAGGTGGATCTTTTAGTTCCACGCCTCCGACCCGGCAGGAAGCAGCAGGATCCCAGGGCTCAGGCCTCTGTCCACACTGGCCGCGCCTCAGGCCCCGCCCTGGCCCCGCTCCGAGCCAGCTGTGTCCCTCCCCGCCGCCTCTCCACGTCTGCACCGGAGCCCCCCAGCTGGCATCCGAGCGCAGCACGCACGCCCCCCCAGGGATGCACCAAGCCCTTTCAGGGCCCCTGTGCCCGTCTTTCATTCCCATCCAGTCCAAGAGCAAACGTGCTCCTTCAGTTCCCTTCAGAACGCACTGGACGCCGGGCCGTCTCCAGGCACCCCCAGCACTGCCACCCTGAGCCAGGCCGCCACCACCCCCGGAGGACGCTCTCCTTCCAGCCGCCCCCTCCCCGCTTTAACCTCTTCGCCTTCAGCCTCGCCTCCACGTGCCGCCACGCCTGTCTTTTCCCAAGAGAGACAGTGCTACCTCGGTCCTTGCTCGAACCACCAGTGACCTCACATGACTCAGAATGAAACCCAAGCCTGCCCGTGGCTCTGCTCTCTTCCCGAGTGGCTTCCCCAGCCCTTCCTGTTGGTTACGGCAGCCGCAGGTGACTCGGGTTTCCTTCTGGAGCCTCCTAGACTCCTTTCCGCAGTTGTCTGGGTGGTCCACACTCACGTGCTCATACGTCCCTGCCCCCCAGGTCTCCAGCCCCCTCCATCTCTGGATCTGGTGGTATTTTTCTTTGCAGCACTCAGCACTGCCTGCCATCACAATGAGCATGTTTGATTGGTCTTCCCCATCTGAAGGTGAACCCCCGGAGGGCAGACATTTGTTATCAGTGTATCCCCTGGGCCTCTGCAGAGCTTGGGATATTTGTTGGTAGGTTGGATGCATGGATAATATATGTGGTTTATTCTAACCCAGCAAGTCATGAAAGACAGGTGGGTGTTTGGAATTATTTCAATAACCTCATACCTTTGAAATTATTTGGAGTTTCTCAACATAAGCATTTCCATGGCAACAAATGGAATGTGCACTCACCGCTGGTTAGTTCTATTTTCCTTATGTGCTCTGCTTACTCATTCAGTCTTGTCTGACTCTTTGTGACCCTGTGGACTGTAGGCCACCAGGCTCCTCTGTCCATGGGATTCTCCAGGCCAGAATCCTGCAGTGGGTTCCCTTTCCCTTCTCCAGGGGATCTTCCTGACCCAGGATTTGAACCTGGGTCTCCCGCATTGCAGGGGGATTCTTTACTGCTGAGCACCAGGGAAGCCACCCCCCGCCCCTTATTCTCCTTATATAGCAATATATTGAGTAAGAGTTTTACATAGAGGATAATTGTGGGTGGTACAGATACTTTTGGAGAAGGAAATGGCAACCCACTCCAGTATTCTTGCCTGGAAAATCCCACGGACGGAGGAATCTGGTTAGGCTGCAGTCCATAGGGTCGCAAAGAGTTGGACACGACTGAGCGACTTGACTTCTCTCACTCACTTCACTCACAGGTACTTTAGAGGAATAAAAGGTAGAGAGGATTGAGAGAGGTTTGGTATGGACTACTTAAATGATTGTTTCTTTTATTGGGTGTGCATGTGGGTGGGGGTGGAGGGTGTGGAGATAGCTGGAGGGCAAGAATTTGATAAGCAGATTGTCCAAGGCCAGGGGTGGCACCTGAGGCCAGGGTGGCGACCGGGAGGAGCAACCCCACGCCCAAGGAGTGGTGGCTGCCTGGGCACAGGGCCTAGAGGAGCCACCCCATGTTGAAGGTCAGGAAGGGCAGCAGGAGGAGATACCCATCATCCCAGGTAAGGAGCAGCGGCTGTGCTTTGCTGGAGCAGCCGTGAAGAGATACCCCACGCCCAAGGTAAGAGAGACCCAAGTAAGATGGTAGGTGTTGCAAGAGGGCATCAGAGGGCAGACACACTGAAACCATATTCACAGAAATCTAGTCAATCACACTAACACCACAGCCTTGTCTAACTCAATGAAACTGAGCCATGCCCAGGGGGCAACCCAAGAGGGGCAGGTCATGGTGGAGAGGTCTGACAGAATGTCGTCCGCTGGAGAAGGGAATGGCAAACCACTTCAGTATTCTTGCCTTGAGAACCCCATGAACAGTATAAAAGGCAAAATGATAGGATACCAAAAGAGGAACTCCCCAGGTCAGTAGGTGCCCAATATGCTACTGGGGGTCAGTGGAGAAATAACTCCAGGAAGAATGAAGGGATGGAGCCAAAGCAAGAACAATACCCAGTTGTGGATGTGATTGGTGATAGAAGCAAGATCCGATGCTGTAAAGAGCAATATTGCCTAGGAACCTGGAATGTCAGGTCCATGAATCAAGGCGAATTGGAAGTGGTCAAACAGGAGATGGCAAGGGTGAACGTCAACATTCTAGGAATCAGCGAACTAAAATGGACTGGAATGGGTGAATTACTCAAATGACCATTATATCGACTGCTGCAGGCAGGAATCCCTCAGAAGAAATGGAGTAGCCATCATGGTCAACAAAAGAGTCCGAAATGCAGTACTTGGATGCAGTCTCAAAAATGACAGAATGATCTCTGTTCGTCTCCAAGGCAAACCATTCAATATCACAGTTATCCAAGTCTATGCCCAAACCAGTAATGCTGAAGAAGCTGAAGTTGAACGGTTCTATGAAGACCTACAAGACCTTTTAGAACTAACACCCAAAAAAGATGTCCTTTTCATTATAGGGGACTGGAATGCAAAAGTAGGAAGTCAAGAAACATATGGAGTAACAGGCAAATTTGGCCTTGGAATGCGGAATGAAGCAGGGCAAAGACTAATAGAGTTTTGCCAAGAAAACGCACTGGTCATAGCAAACACCCTCTTCCAACAACACAAGAGAAGACTCTACACATGGGCATCACCAGATGATCAACACCGAAATCAGATTGATGATATTCTTTGCAGCCAAAGATGGAGAAGCTCTATACAGTCAACAAAAACAAGACCAGGAGCTGACTGTGGCTCAGATCATGAACTCCTTATTACCAAATTCAGATGCAAATTGAAGAAAGTAGGGAAAACCGCTAGACCATTCAGGTATGACCTAAATCAAATCCCTTATGATTAAACAGTGGAAGTGAGAAATAGATTTAAGGGCCTAGATTTGATTGATAGAGTGCCTGATGAACTATGGAATGAGGTTCATGATATTGTACA
>NW_024073157.1:0-4393 GCF_014754425.2 Oryx dammah
TGGCTCAGCTGGGAAAGAATCCACCTGCAATGCAGGAGACCTGGGTTGGGAAGATCCTCTGGAGACAGGAGAAGATACCCATTCCAGTATTCTGGGCTGGATAATTTAACGGACTCTATAGTCCATGGGATTGCAAAGAGTCAGACAACACTGAGTGACTTTCACTATATCTCCAATAAATATTAGCCACAGAGAACATAATCAATATTTTGTAATAATTTACTATAAAGTGTAGCTTATACAATTTCTATTACTAGTGTAATCTGTAAAATTTCCAATTCAGGTGTTGTATGCCTGAAGTTAGACAAGACTGTGGTCCATGTGATCAGTTTGGTTAGTTTTCTGTGATTGTGGTTTTCATTCTGTCTCCCCTCTGATGGATAAATGTAAGAGGCTTATGGAAGCTTCCTGATGGGAGAGACTGACTGTGGGGGAAACTGGGTCTTGTTCTGATGGGTGGGACCATGCTCAATAAATCTTTAATCTAGTTTTCTCTTGATGGGCAGGGCTGTGTTCCCTCCCTGTTGTTGGACCTGAGGCCAAGCTATGGTGGAGGTAATGAAGAGAATGGCGACCTCCTTCAAAAATCCCATGCACACACTGCCACGCTCAGTGCCTCCAGCCCTGCGGCAGGCCACTGCTGACCCATGCCTCTGCTGGAGACTTCTGGACACTCACAGGTAAGTCTTGGCCAGTCTCTTGTGGGGTCACTGCTCCTTTCTCCTTGTTCCTGGTGTGCACAAGGTTTTCTTTGTGCCCTCCAAGAGTTTGTTTCACCACTCCAGTGTAAGTTCTGGCAGCTCTGTGGTGGGGTTAAGGCGACCTCCTCCAAGAGGGGCTATGCCATACCAAGGTGGGCTGCACCCAGAGCCCTTCCCCTGCAGCAGGCCACTGCTGACCCATACCTCCACAGGAGATGCTCAAACACAGTTTTGGCTTGGTCTCTGTGGGGTCGTTGGGTCCTGCTGTGCACAAAGTTTGTTTGAGCCCTTCGAGTGTCTCTGGTGGGTATGGGGTTTGATTCGGAATGCAATTTCACCCCTCCTACCATCTTGCTGGGGCTTCTCCTTTGCCCCTGGACGTGGGGTATCTTTTTTTGGTTGGATCCAACAATTTCTTTTCAATGTTGTCCAGCAGCAAGTTGTAGTTTTGGAATTCTTGTACTCCAAAGTAATTTTGGAATTCTTGCAGGAGGAGATGAGCACACATCCTTCTAATCCACCATCTTGAAACTTGTCTGGCTCAGTGAAATTTTGAGTCATGCCGTGTAGGGCCACCCAAGACAGACAGGTCATGGTGGAGAGTTCTGACAAAACGTGGTCCACTGGAGAAGCAAATGGCAAGCCGCTTCAGTATACTTTCCTTGAGAACTCCATGAACAGTATGAAAAGGCAAAATGATAGGACACTGAAAGATGAATTCCCCTCGTTGGTAGATGCCCAATATGCTACTAGAGATCCATGGAGAAATAACTCCAGAAAGAATGAAGAGGGGGAGTCAAAGCAAAATCAACCCCCAGTTGTGTATGTAACTGCTGATGGGATTATACTCAGATGCTGTAAAGGACAATATTGAATAAGAACCTGGAATATTAGGTCCATGAATCAAGGTATATTGGAAGTGGTCAAAAGGCGATGGCAAGAGTGAACATCAACATTTTAGGAATCAGTGAACTAAAATGGACTGGAATGGCTGAATTTAACTCAGATGACTGTTATATCTACTACTGTGGGCAAGAATCCCTTAGAAGAAATGGAGTAGCCGTCATAGTCAGCAAAAGAGTCCCAAATGCAGTACTTGGGTGCAATCTCAAAAATGACAGAATGATCTCTGTTTGTTTTCAAGGCAAACCATTCAATATCACAATAATCCAACTCTATGCCCCAACCACCATTGATGAAGAAGCTAAAGTTGAGTTGTTCTATGAAGAACTACAAGACCTTCAAGAACTAACACCCCCAAAAGAAGTCCTTTTCATTATAGAGGACTAGAATGCAAAAGTAGGAAGTCAAGAAATACCTGGAGTAACCAACAAATTTAGCCTTGGTGTACAAAATAAAGCAGGGCAAAGGCTAACAAGAGTTTTGCCAAGAGAAGATACTGGTCATTACAAACACCTTCTTTCAACAACACAAGAGAAGGCTCTACACATTAACATCACCAGTTGGTCAATAACGAAATCAGATTGATTATATTCTTTGCAGCCAAAGATGGAGAAACTCTATACAGCCAGGAAAAAAAAAAAAAACAAGACCAGGAGCTGACCATGGCTCAGATCATAAACTCCTTACTGCCAAATTCAGACTTAAATTGAAGAAAGTAGGGAAAACCACTGGACCATTCAGCTATGACCTAAATCAAATTCCTTACGATTCTACAGTGGAAGTGACAAATAGATTCAAGGGATTAGATTTGATAGACTCAGTGCCTGAAGAACTATGGACAGAGGTTTGAGACACTGTACAGGAGGCAGTGATCAAGACCATCCCCAAGAGAAAGAAATGCAAAAAGGCGACATGGTTGTCTGAAGAGGCCTTACAAAGAGTGAGAAAGGAAGAGAAAGGCAAAGGAGAGAAGGAAAGATACACCCATTTGAATGCAGAGTTCCAAAAAATAGCAAGGAGAGATAAGAAACACTGCCTCAGGGATCAGTGCAAAGAAATAGAGGAAAACAATAGAATGGGAAAGACTAGAGATCTCTTCAAGAAAATTAGATATACAAGGGAATGTTTCATGCAAAGATGGGCCCAATAAGGGACAGAAATGGTATGGACCTAACAGAAGCAGAAGATATTAAGAAGAGATGGCAAGAATACACAGAAGAACTAAATTTTTTTAAAAAAGATCTTTATGTCCCAGATAACCACGATGGTGTGATCACTCACATAGAGCCAGACAGCCTGGAATGCAAAATCAAATGAGCCCTAGGAAACATCACTACAAACAAAGCTAGTGGAGGCGATGGAATTCCAGTTGAGCTAGTTCAAATCCTAAAACATGATGCTGTGAAAGTGCTGTACTCAATATGCCAGCAAATTAGGAAAACTCAGCAGTGGCCACAGGACTGGAAACAGTCAGTTTTCATTCCAATCCCAAAGAAGGGCAATGCCATAGAATGTTCAAACCGCACAGTTGCACTCATATCACATGCTGGCAAAGTAATGCTCAGAATTCTCCAAGCCAGGCTTCAAAAGTACATGAACCATGAACTCCAGATGTTCAAGCTGGATTTAGAAAAAGCAGAGAACCAGAGATCAAATTGCCAACATCTGTTGGATCATGGAGAAAGCAAGAGAGTTCCAGAAAAACATCTACTTCTGCTTTATTGACTATGCCAAAGCCTTTGACTGTGTGGATCATGACAAAATGTGGAAAATTCTTCAAGATATGGGAATACCAGACCACTTTACCTGCCTCCCTAGATGCCTAAATGCCTCTGTATGCAAGTCAAGAAGCAACAGTTAGAACCAGACATGGAACAACAGACTGGTTCCAAATAGGAAAAAGAGTATGTCAAGGCTGTATATTGTCACTCTGCTTATTTAACTTCTACACAGAGTACATCATGCGAAATTCCAGGCTGGATGAAGCACAAGCTGGAATCAAGAGTGCCGAGAGAAATATCAATAGCCTCAGTTATGCAGATGACACCACCCTTATGGCAGAAAGTGAAGAGGAACTAAAGGGTCTCTTGATGAAAGTGAAAGAGGAGAGTGAAAATGTTGGCCTAAAACTCAACATTTAGAAGACTATGGCATCCAGTCCAATCACTTCATGGCATATAGAAGAGAAAACAATGGAAACAGTGAGACACTTAATTTTGGGAGGCTCCAAAATCACTGCACATGATGACTTCAGCCATGAAATTAAAAGACACCTGTTCCTTGGAATAAAGCTATGATCAACCTAGGTGCTGCTGCTAAATCACTTCAGTTGTGTCCGACTCTGTGCGATCCCATGGACTGCAGCCTACCAGGCTCCTCCATCCATGGGATTTTCCAGGCAAGAGTGCTGGAGTTGCGTGCCATTGCCTTCTCCGATGATCAGCCTAGACAGCATATTAAAAAGTAGAGACATTATTTTGCTGACAAAGGTCCGTCTAGTCCACGCTATGGTTTTTCCAGTAGTCATGTATGGATGTGAGAGTTAGACTATAAAGAAAGCTGAGCACCAAAGAATTGATGCTTTTGAACTGTGGTGTTGGAGAAGACTCTTCAGAGTCCCTTGGACTGCAAGATGCAACCAGTCCATTCTAAAGGAAATCAGTCCTGAATATTCATTGGAAGGACTGATGCTGAAGCTGAAACTCCAAGACTTTGGCTACCTGATGCAAAGGGCTGACTCACTGGAAAAGACCCTGATGCTGGGAAAGATTGAAGGTAGAGGAGAGGGG
>NW_024073158.1:0-4392 GCF_014754425.2 Oryx dammah
GATATTTTCAGTTGCTTCAGAAGAAGCAGAATACTGTATTTTTTATTTCTTTTTCACTAGGCAGCAACAAGGTATTCTGTGTCTGTGTGTGTGTGTGTGTGTGTGTGTGTGTGTGTGTGTGTGTGTGTGCATGCGCACGCATGCGCACGCACTGAGTGGTTTCAGTTGTGTGCCTTTGTGACCCTATGGACACACCCCATGAAGTCCACCAGGCTCCTCTGTCCATGGGATTCTCCAGACAAGAACACTGAAGTGGGTTGTCATGCCCTCCTCCAGGGGATCTTCCCCACCCTGTGATTGAACCCACATCTCTTATATCTCCTGCACTGGCAGATGGATTCTTTACCACTAGCACCATCTGGGAAGCCCCAACAAGGGACCAGACTAGCCAAAAGGCTTTAATGAAAAGTAAGATATATCATTTCCAGTTCAAAGATTTTTGATTCCTTGTTCATTTTGCCTGCAAAACTGACCACTGAGGTTTTATATGGAGTTGTTACAGATCTAAACAATCTGGATTATCATATAAATGACAGCTGCCCTAGAGGGTTACCAATTATAAAGGTGATACCCATCTTTGATACGCAAGTTGATTTTTCATTTGATGCTGAATTCGAAGGGGCAGAGTATGAAGGACATGATTTTTCAGCTCTCCCAGTCTTCAGGATGACCTTTAAAATAGCTCCTCTACTAATTTGCAAAGATCCAATAAATTAACTCTAGAAGTATTCCAAAGCATACATTTTAAGAAATCAATTGTAACCGGTAAAGTACAAAATCCAAGCACATGCTCAACATTTTCAATGGAAAAGAAGATACCACAAATAAGAGTACACAAAACAAAATTTACTTACATTCACACCCTTTAGATGATGTCCACGTGAAATTTTCCTGACAAGCCAAAGTCAGAGGTTCATCTGGAATAGGTCTGTAGCCAAACTTGCATTGATATTTCAATTCAGTCCCAACTTCAAATACTTCTTTATTGCTTAGCTTGTTGTCTCTTCTATCCCAGACAGCATGAGGAATGTCTGGTAACCCAATACAACTATCTGATCATGAAAAAAGTGCAAGGATGAAAGAAAGCTATTAGAATGGGAAAGACTAGAGGTCTCTTCAAGAACATTAGAGATACCAAGGGAACACTTCATGCAAAGATGGGCACAATAAAGGACAGAAATGGTATGGACCTAACAGAAGCAGAAGAAAATAAGAAGAGGTGGCAAGAACACACAGAAGAGCTGTACAAAAAAAGATCTTCATGACCCAGATAACCCCGATGGTGTGATCGCTCACCTAGAGGCATGGAATGTTAACATCCTGGAATGTGAAGTCAAGTGGGCCTTAAGAAACATCACTACATGGAACTCATGTACACCTGTGGTGGATTCATGTCAATGTATGGCAAAACCAATACAGTATTGTGAAGTTAGAAAAAATAAAAATATAAAAAAGATAAAAAGAAACATCACTACAAACAAAGCTAGTGGAGGTGATGGAATTCCAGCTGAGCTATTTCAAATCCTAAAAGATGATACTGTGAAAGTGCTGCTCTCAATATGCCAGCAAATTTGGAAAACTCAGCAGTGGCCATAGGACTGGAAAAGGTCATTTGTCATTCCAATCCCAAAGAAAGTGAAAGTTAAGTGAAAATCACTCAGTCAGGTCCACCTCTTTGGGACTATCCAGTCCTTGGAATTCTCTAGGCCAGATCACTGGAGTGGTAGCCTTTCCTCCAAGGGATCTTCCCAATGCAGGGACAGAACCCTGGTCTGCCCCATTGCAGGCAGATTCTTTACCATCTGAGCCACAAGGGAAGCCCAAGAATACTGGAGTGGGTATCTTGTCCCTTCTCTGACAGATCTTCATGACTCAGGAATCAAACCGGTGTCTCCTGCATTACAGGCGGATTCTTCACCAACTGAGATATCAGGGAAGCCCCAATCACAAAGAAAGGCAATTCCAAAAAATGCTCAATCACACAATTGCACTCATCTCACACGCTAGCAAAGTAGAGCTCAAAATTCTCCAAGCCAGGCTTCAACAGTACATGAACCATGAACTTCCAGATAGTCAAGCTGGATTTAGAAAAGGCAGAGAAACCAGAGATCAAACTGCCAATATTCATGGAATCATTGAAAAAGCAAGTGAGTTCCAGAAACACATCTACTTCTGCTTTATTGACTATGCCAATGCTTTTGGCTGTATGGATCACAGGAAACTGAGGAAAATTCTTAAAGAGATGGGAATATCAGACCACCTGACCTGCCTCTTGGGAAATCTGTATGCAGATCAAGAAGCAACAAACTAGTTCCAAACTGGGAAAGAAGTTTGTCAAGTCTGTATATTGTCACCCTGCTTATTTAACTTACATGCAGAGTATATCATGTGAAATGCCAGGCTGGATGAAGCACAAGCTGGAATCAAGATTGACGGGAGAAATATCAATAACCTCAGATATGCAGATGACACCACCCTTATGGCAGAAAGCGAAGTTTAGTTCTCCTGTGACTCTTGGTGAAAGTGAAAGAGGAGAGTGAAACAATTGTCTTAAAACTCAACATTCAAACAACGAGGTCATGGCATCTGGTCCTATCACTTCATGGAAAACAGACAGGGAAACAATGGACACAGTGAGAGACTTTATTTTCCTGGGCTCCAAAATCACTGCAGATGTTGACTGCAGCCATGAAATTAAAAGACACCTGCTCCTTGGAAGAAAAGCTATGACCAACCTAGACAACATATTAAAAACCAGAGACATTACTTTGCAAGCAAATGTCCCTCTAGTCAAAGCTATGGTTTTTCCAGTAGTCATGTATTGATGTGAAAGTTGCACTATAAAGAAAGCTGAGCAACAAAGAATTGATGCTTTTGATCTGCAGTGTTGGAGAAGACTCTTGAGAGTCCCTTGGACTGCAAGGAGATATGACCAGAAATCAGTCCTGAGTATTCATGGAAGGTCTGATGCTGAAGCTGAAACTCCAATACTTTGGCCACCTGATGTGAAGAAATGACTCATTGGAAAAAACCCTGATGCTGGGAAAGATTGAAGGCAGGAGAAGAAGCAGACACCCAGACACAGAGGATGAGATGGTTGGATGGCATCACCAACTGGATGGACATGAGTTTGTGCAAGTTTCAAGAGCTGGTGATGGACAAGGAAGCCTGGCGTGCTGCAGTCCATGGGATCGACATGACCGAGTGACTGAACTGATTAACACTGACAAGGCACACAGCAATCCAGAGTATATTATTGAGGTAACAGACCGTGGTACACAAAGGGGCTATATCTAGGGTACTGGGTCAACCTCCAGGGACTTAGTTGCCCTTCCATGTCAAAGCACTTCAGCATGGGAAATGTCAGAGATCACTGAGGATACACAGCACAAATTTGCTGCTAAATAAACCAAATGTTCCCCTGGTTCTCCTTGCCTAATATGGAATTATAATAGGAGTTGTAGTGTTTCCCAGATACTATAACACTGTCACCAGGAACTTCTGATTTGAGCTTAAACCTTGTTTCATGTAATATTGGATTCTTTATTCCCTACTGGATATGTTGTCAAAGGTACATAGGGATTGAAAAAGGGATACAGGTCTGTCATATCACATGTTTATCAAATTTTATCACTACATATGTAAGTCATCACCTAACTTCTCATGATGGCAGAAGGGAATGAATAAATCACAATATAGCAGTGGCTTCTATCACCAAACAACTATGTGAGCTTGTGCTAGTTACTTAATCACTCTGTTATCACATCATTAAAATGTGATTTTTTAAAAAGTAATATCTACCTCTTAGGATCATGGTAAATACTAAATGAATTAATTGATGTCATGTACTTAGAACAATACTTGATTCAACATGCTTAATAATTCTTAGCAATAAGTATCATTAATCTTATGACTGATCTGTGTGTATTTACAACTTAAAGGTATCAAGGACAACCTTGGCCCATAGAGCATCTTTGTGCAAATTTTAAAATGGAATATCTTGAAGGAATTTTACCTTCATCTTTCAAAAAATTATCAGAATATGTTTATTTTGTTAGGATGAGACAATTTACTAGTGCCTACTGAAATATTTTTGTAAGGAATAAATAAATCTGCCATATCTGTGATGTCACTGGGGTCAAAACTGTTTGATATATATTATAGAAAATCCTCAGATAACACAAAGAGATTACTAGCAGGAAAAGGAAAAAAAGAAAAAACCTTTCTCCTGACATGAGAAAACTAGAGAAAAGTACTAATTTAATGTAAAATGACTCTTGGGATTTAAGTGGGCTTGTGTCTGTGAGCATGCTACACCCATATTCCTGGATAACTTTAGATGCCAATTATGAAAATCCCTTTGGTGCATACTCACTGAGTTCACAAGTGGGA
>NW_024073159.1:0-4391 GCF_014754425.2 Oryx dammah
GATATTTTCAGTTGCTTCAGAAGAAGCAGAATACTGTATTTTTTATTTCTTTTTCACTAGGCAGCAACAAGGTATTCTGTGTCTGTGTGTGTGTGTGTGTGTGTGTGTGTGTGTGTGTGTGTGTGTGTGCATGCGCACGCATGCGCACGCACTGAGTGGTTTCAGTTGTGTGCCTTTGTGACCCTATGGACACACCCCATGAAGTCCACCAGGCTCCTCTGTCCATGGGATTCTCCAGACAAGAACACTGAAGTGGGTTGTCATGCCCTCCTCCAGGGGATCTTCCCCACCCTGTGATTGAACCCACATCTCTTATATCTCCTGCACTGGCAGATGGATTCTTTACCACTAGCACCATCTGGGAAGCCCCAACAAGGGACCAGACTAGCCAAAAGGCTTTAATGAAAAGTAAGATATATCATTTCCAGTTCAAAGATTTTTGATTCCTTGTTCATTTTGCCTGCAAAACTGACCACTGAGGTTTTATATGGAGTTGTTACAGATCTAAACAATCTGGATTATCATATAAATGACAGCTGCCCTAGAGGGTTACCAATTATAAAGGTGATACCCATCTTTGATACGCAAGTTGATTTTTCATTTGATGCTGAATTCGAAGGGGCAGAGTATGAAGGACATGATTTTTCAGCTCTCCCAGTCTTCAGGATGACCTTTAAAATAGCTCCTCTACTAATTTGCAAAGATCCAATAAATTAACTCTAGAAGTATTCCAAAGCATACATTTTAAGAAGTCAACTGTAACCAGTAAAGTACAAAATCCAAGCACATGCTCAACATTTTCAATGGAAAAGAATACACACACATAAGAGTACACAAAACAAAATTTACTTACATTCACACCCTTTGGATGGTGTCCACGTGAAATTTTCCTGACAAGTCAAAGTCAGAGGTTCATCTGGAATAGGTCTGTAGCCAAACTTGCATTGATATTTTAACTCAGTCCCAACTTCAAATACTTCTTGATTGCTTAGCTTGTTGTCTCTTCTATCCCAGACAGCATGAGGAATGTCTGGTAACCCAATACAACTATCTGATCATGAAAAAAGTGCAAGGATGAAAGAAAGCTATTAGAATGGGAAAGACTAGAGGTCTCTTCAAGAACATTAGAGATACCAAGGGAACACTTCATGCAAAGATGGGCACAATAAAGGACAGAAATGGTATGGACCTAACAGAAGCAGAAGAAAATAAGAAGAGGTGGCAAGAACACACAGAAGAGCTGTACAAAAAAAGATCTTCATGACCCAGATAACCCCGATGGTGTGATCGCTCACCTAGAGGCATGGAATGTTAACATCCTGGAATGTGAAGTCAAGTGGGCCTTAAGAAACATCACTACATGGAACTCATGTACACCTGTGGTGGATTCATGTCAATGTATGGCAAAACCAATACAGTATTGTGAAGTTAGAAAAAATAAAAATATAAAAAAGATAAAAAGAAACATCACTACAAACAAAGCTAGTGGAGGTGATGGAATTCCAGCTGAGCTATTTCAAATCCTAAAAGATGATACTGTGAAAGTGCTGCTCTCAATATGCCAGCAAATTTGGAAAACTCAGCAGTGGCCATAGGACTGGAAAAGGTCATTTGTCATTCCAATCCCAAAGAAAGTGAAAGTTAAGTGAAAATCACTCAGTCAGGTCCACCTCTTTGGGACTATCCAGTCCTTGGAATTCTCTAGGCCAGATCACTGGAGTGGTAGCCTTTCCTCCAAGGGATCTTCCCAATGCAGGGACAGAACCCTGGTCTGCCCCATTGCAGGCAGATTCTTTACCATCTGAGCCACAAGGGAAGCCCAAGAATACTGGAGTGGGTATCTTGTCCCTTCTCTGACAGATCTTCATGACTCAGGAATCAAACCGGTGTCTCCTGCATTACAGGCGGATTCTTCACCAACTGAGATATCAGGGAAGCCCCAATCACAAAGAAAGGCAATTCCAAAAAATGCTCAATCACACAATTGCACTCATCTCACACGCTAGCAAAGTAGAGCTCAAAATTCTCCAAGCCAGGCTTCAACAGTACATGAACCATGAACTTCCAGATAGTCAAGCTGGATTTAGAAAAGGCAGAGAAACCAGAGATCAAACTGCCAATATTCATGGAATCATTGAAAAAGCAAGTGAGTTCCAGAAACACATCTACTTCTGCTTTATTGACTATGCCAATGCTTTTGGCTGTATGGATCACAGGAAACTGAGGAAAATTCTTAAAGAGATGGGAATATCAGACCACCTGACCTGCCTCTTGGGAAATCTGTATGCAGATCAAGAAGCAACAAACTAGTTCCAAACTGGGAAAGAAGTTTGTCAAGTCTGTATATTGTCACCCTGCTTATTTAACTTACATGCAGAGTATATCATGTGAAATGCCAGGCTGGATGAAGCACAAGCTGGAATCAAGATTGACGGGAGAAATATCAATAACCTCAGATATGCAGATGACACCACCCTTATGGCAGAAAGCGAAGTTTAGTTCTCCTGTGACTCTTGGTGAAAGTGAAAGAGGAGAGTGAAACAATTGTCTTAAAACTCAACATTCAAACAACGAGGTCATGGCATCTGGTCCTATCACTTCATGGAAAACAGACAGGGAAACAATGGACACAGTGAGAGACTTTATTTTCCTGGGCTCCAAAATCACTGCAGATGTTGACTGCAGCCATGAAATTAAAAGACACCTGCTCCTTGGAAGAAAAGCTATGACCAACCTAGACAACATATTAAAAACCAGAGACATTACTTTGCAAGCAAATGTCCCTCTAGTCAAAGCTATGGTTTTTCCAGTAGTCATGTATTGATGTGAAAGTTGCACTATAAAGAAAGCTGAGCAACAAAGAATTGATGCTTTTGATCTGCAGTGTTGGAGAAGACTCTTGAGAGTCCCTTGGACTGCAAGGAGATATGACCAGAAATCAGTCCTGAGTATTCATGGAAGGTCTGATGCTGAAGCTGAAACTCCAATACTTTGGCCACCTGATGTGAAGAAATGACTCATTGGAAAAAACCCTGATGCTGGGAAAGATTGAAGGCAGGAGAAGAAGCAGACACCCAGACACAGAGGATGAGATGGTTGGATGGCATCACCAACTGGATGGACATGAGTTTGTGCAAGTTTCAAGAGCTGGTGATGGACAAGGAAGCCTGGCGTGCTGCAGTCCATGGGATCGACATGACCGAGTGACTGAACTGATTAACACTGACAAGGCACACAGCAATCCAGAGTATATTATTGAGGTAACAGACCGTGGTACACAAAGGGGCTATATCTAGGGTACTGGGTCAACCTCCAGGGACTTAGTTGCCCTTCCATGTCAAAGCACTTCAGCATGGGAAATGTCAGAGATCACTGAGGATACACAGCACAAATTTGCTGCTAAATAAACCAAATGTTCCCCTGGTTCTCCTTGCCTAATATGGAATTATAATAGGAGTTGTAGTGTTTCCCAGATACTATAACACTGTCACCAGGAACTTCTGATTTGAGCTTAAACCTTGTTTCATGTAATATTGGATTCTTTATTCCCTACTGGATATGTTGTCAAAGGTACATAGGGATTGAAAAAGGGATACAGGTCTGTCATATCACATGTTTATCAAATTTTATCACTACATATGTAAGTCATCACCTAACTTCTCATGATGGCAGAAGGGAATGAATAAATCACAATATAGCAGTGGCTTCTATCACCAAACAACTATGTGAGCTTGTGCTAGTTACTTAATCACTCTGTTATCACATCATTAAAATGTGATTTTTTAAAAAGTAATATCTACCTCTTAGGATCATGGTAAATACTAAATGAATTAATTGATGTCATGTACTTAGAACAATACTTGATTCAACATGCTTAATAATTCTTAGCAATAAGTATCATTAATCTTATGACTGATCTGTGTGTATTTACAACTTAAAGGTATCAAGGACAACCTTGGCCCATAGAGCATCTTTGTGCAAATTTTAAAATGGAATATCTTGAAGGAATTTTACCTTCATCTTTCAAAAAATTATCAGAATATGTTTATTTTGTTAGGATGAGACAATTTACTAGTGCCTACTGAAATATTTTTGTAAGGAATAAATAAATCTGCCATATCTGTGATGTCACTGGGGTCAAAACTGTTTGATATATATTATAGAAAATCCTCAGATAACACAAAGAGATTACTAGCAGGAAAAGGAAAAAAAGAAAAAACCTTTCTCCTGACATGAGAAAACTAGAGAAAAGTACTAATTTAATGTAAAATGACTCTTGGGATTTAAGTGGGCTTGTGTCTGTGAGCATGCTACACCCATATTCCTGGATAACTTTAGATGCCAATTATGAAAATCCCTTTGGTGCATACTCACTGAGTTCACAAGTGGGA
>NW_024073161.1:0-4384 GCF_014754425.2 Oryx dammah
ATCCCACTCGCTGCACTCAAGAAGGCGGGATATTGCATTTGAGCAAGACCCCGACAAACACTCCTGAACCCTAGGACACTAGGTCCCTGCAGTCAACCAGGCCGAATCTTGCATTGGTTCAAGCCTCCAGCAAACACTCCTCAGCACCCGTCTGTTGTCCAAACTTCCAAGAAATAATCCTGGGTCCATGTCTAGGTCCGTTCGCTGAATCAGGCTGGGTCTTGCCCTTGTGCAAGACACGTACAGCACTCCTTAGTGCACCTCTGTGTCCCTGAACGCAACCAAGTAGGATCCTGCGCTAGTTCATGCCTTGGAAAATGGCTCCAGAGCCCATATCTAGGTCACTTCGCTGACCCAGGCTGGTCCTGAGCTTGTTCAGACCCCGTGGCACACTCATGAGCCCACCTACAGTCCCTGCGCTGAACCCAGGGGGGCCCTGTACTTGCACAAGCCCTCGACAAACATCCCGGAGCTCACATTTCAGTCACTCTACTGATCCAGACTGCGTCCTGGCCTTCTTCAAGCCCCAGACAGTCGCTCTTGGGCCCACATCCCAGTCCTTGAACTGAATTTTGCTGGGTCCCGCACTGGTTCCATGACAGACTTACACTATTGAGCATATATCTCATTCCCAGAGCTCATACAGGCTGGACGCTGCCTTTATTCCAGCTCCGACAGACACTCCTGAGCCCACAACGTCATCTCTGCACTGACCTAAGATGGATCCTGTGCTTGTTCACTGTGCCGGCCAAAACTGCTGAGCCTCTCTGTGACTCTCAGGCTAGTCCTGGCAATATTCAAGCCACCGACCTACAATCCTGAGCCCAAGCTGGCTCCCTTCCTCTGAATTAGGTTGTGTCCTGACCTTGGTTAGACCCCCCAGGAAACACTCCCGATACCGCATTGCATTCGCTGCAGTGAACACGGCTCGATGTGCCTTTGGGCAAGACCCAAACAAACACTCCAGAACCCACATTTACTTCCCTAAGCAGTTCATGCTCGGTCCTGACCTTGTTCAAGACCAAGACAAATATCCCAGAGTCCGCATCTCGGTCCCTGTACTGAAGTAGGCTACGTTCTGCCCATCTTGAAGCCTCAACGGATACTCCTTAATTGACATCTAAGGACCTGCACTGAACCAGGCTGTGTCTGGTCTTGTAAAAGATCCTTGCAAACACTCGCGAGACTCCCTCCTGGTCTCTCTACCCAAGGAGCCTGGGTCCTGCATTCCTTCCACCCCGACAAATATGCCTGAGCCTCCTTTCGGTGCTTACACTGACCAGGCTGCGTCATGCCCTTTTTCAAGGCCACGACAAATACTTCGGAAGCCACATCTCAGTCCCTGCACTGAACCAGGCTATCTTCTTTTCATGTGCAGGCTCCGACAGACAACCCTGAGCCCAAATGTCTGGTCTGCACAGTACGAGGCTAAGCTCTGCCCAAGTTCATGAGCCTTAATAACAGGCCTGAGCTTACATCTTGAGCCGGGTGCTGAAGCATTTTGGGAGCTAACCCTGTTGCACCCCAGCAAGTGCTCCTGAGCCCACATCATGGGCCCTGCAAACCCGGCGGGACCTGCCTTTGTTCAAGTCCCCAACATACACTCCTGAGCTCAGCTCTCGGTTCCTGCCCTGAACCATGCTGGGACCTGCCTTTGTTTATGCCCCCGTGAAGCGCTCTGGCACCCGCATCTCTGTCCCTCCATGTCCCTCCATAAGTGCTGGGTCCTGCACTTATTCAAGCCATCGACCAACATAGCTGAGCCTGTATCTGTCTCTCATGCTAGTTCCTGGCCTTATTTGAGCCACCGGCAAGCATTCCTGAGCCAATAAGTAGCTCCATGCCTCGGAACTCTGGTGTGTATCGCCATTCTTCAGTCCCCGAGGATACACGGGCTATCCCATATCCCACTGGTTGCACTCAAGAAGGTGGGGTCATGCCTTTTAGCAGACCCCCGAAAAACACTCCTGAGCCCTAGGACACTAGGTCGCTGCAATCAATCAGGCTGAATCTTGCATTGTTCAAGCCTCCAGCAAACACTTCACAGTGCCCGTATGTTGTCCAAGCTTCCAAAAAAATGCTCCGAGCCCAACACTAGATCCGTTCGCTGACTCATGCTGGGTCCTGCCCTTGTGCAAGACACGTACAACACTCCTTAGCGCATCTCTGTGTCCCTAAACGCAACCAAGCTGGACTCTGCACTTCTTTGTGCCCCTGAAAACGCCTCCAGATTCCACATCAAGGTCCCTTCACTGACCCAGCGTGGTCCTGCGCTTGTTCAAACACGAGGGACACTCATGAGCCCACCTACCATCCCTGCATTGAACCCGGGGGGGCCCTGTACTTGCACAAGCCCTCAACAAATATCCCAGAGCCCATATTTCAGTCCCTCTACTGATCCAGAATGGGTTTTATCCTTCTTCAAGCCCCAGAGAGTCGCTCCTGGGCCCACATCACGGTCCCTGAACTGAATTCTGCTGGGTCCTGCACCGGTTTCATGCCCAGACTAACACTCGTTAGCACATATCTCATTCCCAGAACTCACACAGGCTGGACCCTGCCTTCATTCCAGCCCCAACAGACACTGCTGAGCCCACAACGTCGTCTCTGCTCTGACCTAGGATGGGTCCTGCACTTGTTCATGGTGCCAGCCAACACTGCTGAGCCTCTCTCTGAATCTCAGGCTAGTCCTGTCCATATTCAAGCCAGCGACCTACAATCCTGAGCCCACAACTCGCTCCCTGCCTCTGAACTAGGGTGTGTCCTGTCCTTGGTCAGTACCCCCAGGAAACACTCCTGATACCCATCACCTTTGCTGAACTGAACGAGGCCCAACGTGCCTTTGTGCAAGACCCCCACAAACACTCCCGAGGCCACTATTCCATCCCTACCCGTCCATGCTCGGTCCTCCCCTTGTTAAAGTCTATGACAAATACCCCTGAGCCCACACTCTCGGTCCCTTTACTGAAGCAGGCTACGTTTTGCCCATCTTGAAGCCTCAATGGATACTCCTGAATCGACATCCAAGGAAATGCACTGAACCAAGCTGGGTCCAGGCCTTGTGCAAGACCCTTACAAGCACTCCTGAGCCTCCCTCACTTTCTCTGCACCATGCCAGGCTGGGTCTTGCACTTCTTCTACCCCAAGAAATACTCCTGAGACTCCTTTCCATCGTTATACTGAGCAGGTTGGTCCTGCTCTTCTTCAAGGCCACGACAAATACATCGGAACCCACGTCTTGGTCCCTGCACTGAACCAGGCTAGCTTCTTCCCATGTGCAGGCAATGACAGACAACCCTGAGCCCAAATGTCGGATCCCGCACAGCATGAGGCTAAGCACTGCCCATCTTCATGAGCCCTAATAACAGGCCTGAGCAGACAACTTGAGAGTTGTGCTGAATCATTTTGGGAGCTGCTCCTGTTGCAACAGAGAAAATGCTCCTGAGCCCACATCGTTGGCCTTGCACTGAACCCGACAGGACCCTTCCTTTGTTCAAGCCCCAGAGAAACACTCCTGAGCTCAGCTCTTGGTTTCTGCCATGAATCAGGCTGGGTCCTGCTCTTATTCACAATCTGGACCAACATAGCTGAGCCTGTATCTAACTCTCATCCTAGTTCCCAGCTGTATTCAAGCCACTGGCAAGCAATCCTCAGCCAACAAGTAGCTCCATGCCTCGGAACTATGGAGTGTCCCACCATTTTTCAGTCCCCCAGGAAACACGGGCGATCCCACATCCCACTTGCTGCACTCAAGAAAGCGGGGTCATGCCTTTAAGCAAGACCCCAACAAACACTCCTGAGCCCTAGGACACTAGGTCCCTGCAGGCAACCAGGCCGAATTTTGCATTGATTCAAGCCTCCGGCAAACACTCCTCAGCACCCATCTGTTCTCCAAGCTTGCAAATAAAAAATACCCCTGGGTTCACCTGTAGGTGCTTTCACTGAATCAGGCTGGGTCCTGCCCTTGTGCAAGACACCTACAACACTCCTTAGCGCACCTCTGTGTCATTGAACGAAACCAAGCTGGATCCTGCGCTTGTTCATGCCCATGAAAATGACTCCGGAGCCCACATCTAGGTCCCTTTGCTGATCCAGGCTGGTCCTGTGCTTCTTCAGACCCTGAGGGACACTCATGAGCTGACCTATGGTCCCTGCACTGAACTTGGGGGGACCATATACTTGCACAAGCCCTCAACAAATATCCCAGAGCCCGCATTTCAGTCCCTCTACTGATCTAGACTGGGTCCTGGCCTTCAAGCCCTACATCTGGGTCCCTGGGCCCACATCGGGGTCCCTGAACTGAATTCTGCTGGGTCCTGGACTGGTTTCATGCCCTGAGCAACACTCTTGTGCCCACATCTCACTCCCAGAACTAACGTAAGCT
>NW_024073162.1:0-4383 GCF_014754425.2 Oryx dammah
GGTCTGACAGAATGTGGTCCACTGGAGAAGGGAATGGCAAACCACTGCAGAATTCTTGCCTTGAGAACCCCATGAACAGTGTGAAAAGGCAAAATGATAGGATACCAAAAGAGGAACTCCCCAGGTGGGTAGGTGCCCAATATGCTATTGGAGATCAGTGGAGAAATAACTCCGGAAAGAATGAAGGGATGAAGCCAAAGCAAAAACAATACCCAGCTGTGGATGTGACTGGTGATAGAAGCAAGGTCTGATGCTGTAAGGAGCAATATTGCATAGGAACCTGGAATGGTAGGTCCATGAATCAAGGCAGATTGGAAGTAGTCAAACAGGACATGGCAAGAGTGAACGTCGACATTCTAGGAATCAGCGAACTAAGATGGACTGGAATGGGTGAATTTAACTCAGATGACCATTACATCTACTACTGTGGGCAGGAATCCCTTGGAAGAAATGGAGTAGCCATCATAGTCAACAGAAGAGTCTGAAATGCAGTACTTGGATGCAATCTCAAAAATGACAGAATGATCTCTGTTCATTTTCAAGACAAGCCCTTCAATATCACAGTCATCCAAGTCTATGCCCCAACCAGTAATGCTGAAGAAGCTGAAGTGGAATGGTTTATGAAGCCCTACAAGACCTTTGAAAACTAACACCCAAAAAAGATGTCCTCTTCATCATAGGGGACCGGAATGCAAAAGTCGGAAGTCAAGAAACGCCTTAGGTAACAGGCAAATTTGGCCTTGGAATACAGAAGGAAGCAGGGCAAAGGCTAATACAGTTTTGCCAAGAGAATGCACTGGTCATAGCAAACACCCTCTTCCAACAACACAATAGAAGACTCTACACATGGACTCACCAGATCGTCAACACCGAAATCCGATTGATTCTATTCTTTGCAGCCAAAGATGGAGAAGCTCTATACAGTCAGCAAAAACAAGACTGGGAGCTGACGGTGGCTCAGAGCATGGACAACTCATTGCCAAATTCAGACTTAAATTGAAGAAAGTAGGCAAAACCACTAGACCATTCAGGTAGGACCTAAATCAAATCCCTTATGATTATACAGTGGAAGTGAGAGATAGATTTAAGGGACTAGATCTGATAGATAGAGTGCCTGATGAACTATGGACGGAGGTTCAAAACATTGTAGAGGAGAGAGGGATAAGACCATCCCCATGGAAAAGAAATGCAAAAAAGCAAAATGGCTGTCTGGGGAGGCCTTACAAATAGCTGTGAAAAGAAGAGAAGTGACAAGCAAAGGAGAAAAGGAACAATATAAGCATCTGAATGCAGAGTTCCAAAGAATAGCAAGAAGTGATAAGAAAGCCTTCCTCAACGATCAATGCAAAGAAATAGAGGAAAACAACAGAACGGGAAAGACTAGAGATCTCTTCAAGAAAATTAGAGATACCAAGGGAACATTTCATGCAAAGATGGGCGCGATAAAGGACAGAAATGGTATGGACCTAACAGAGATCAGCCCTGGGATTTCTTTGGAAGGAATGATGCTAAAGCTGAAACTCCAGTACTTTGGCCACCTCATGCGAAGAGCTGACTCATTGGAAAAGACTCTGATGCTGGGAGGGATTGGGGGCAGGAGGAGAAGGGGACGACAGAGGATGAGATGGCTGGATGGCATCACGGACTCGATGGATGTGAGTCTGAGTGAACTCCGGGCATTGGTGATGGACAGGGAGGCCTGGCGTGCTGCGATTGATGGGGTCGCAAAGAGTCAGACACAACTGAGTGAATGAAGTGAACTGAACTGAACTAAACTAACAGAAGCAGAAGATATTAAGAAGAGGTGGCAAGAATACACAGAAGAACTGTACAAAAAAGGTCTTCACGACCCAGGTAATCACAATGGTGTGATCACTCACCTAGAGCCAGACATCCTAGAATGTGAAGTCAAGTGGGCCTCAGGAAGCATGACTAGGACAAAAGCTAGTGGAGGTGGGTGATGGGATTCCAGTTGAGCTCTTTCAAATCCTGAAAGATGATGCTGTGAAAGTGCTGCACTCAATATGCCAGCAAATTTGGAAAACTCAGCAGTGGCCACAGGACTCGAAAAGGTCAGTTTTCATTCCAATCCCAAAGAAAGGCAATGCCAAAGAATGCTCAAACTACCTCCCAATTGCACTCATCTCACACGCTAGTAAAGTAATGCTCAAAATTGTCCAAGCCAGGCTTCAGCAATACGTGAACCGTGTCTTCCAGATGTTCAAGCTGGTTTTACAAAAGCCAGAGGAACCAGAGATCAAATTGGCAATATCCGCTGGATCATGGACAAAGGAAGAGAGTTTCAGAAAAACATCTATTTCTGCTGTATTGACTAGGCCAAAGACTTTGACTGTGTGGATCAGAAGAAACTGTGGAAAATTCTTCAAGACATGGGAATACCAGACCACCTGACCTGCCTCTTGAAAAACCTGTATGCAGGTCAGGAAGCAACAGTTAGAACTGCACATGGAACAACAGACTGGTTCCAAATAGGAAGAGGAGTCGGTCAAGGCTGTATATTGTCTCCCTGCTTATTTAACTTCTATGCAGAGTACATCATGAGAAATGCTGGGCTGGAGGAAACACAAGCTGGAATCAAGATTGCCGGGAGAAATATCAATAGCCTCAGATATGCAGATGACACCACCTTATTGGCAGAAATTGAAGATGAACTAAAAAGCCTCTTGATGAAAGTGAAAAAGGAGAGTGAAAAAGTTGGCTTAAAGCTCAATAGTCAGAAAACCAAGATCATGGCATCTGGCCCCATCACTTCATGGGAAATAGATGGGGAAACAGTGGAAACAGTATCAGACTTTATTTTTGGGGACTCCAAAATCACTGCAGATGGTGATTGCAGCCATGTAATTAAAAGATGGTTACTCCTTGGAAGGAAAGTTATGTATTTATTATATATAACCTAGATAGCATATTCAAAGGCAGAGACATTACTTTGCCAACAAAGGTCCGTCTAGTCAAGGCTATGGTTTTTCCAGTGGTCATGTATGGATGTGAGAGTTGGACTGTGAAGCAAGCTGAGCACCGAAGAATGGATGCTTTTGAACTGTGGTATTGGAAAAGACTCTTGAGGGTCCCTTGGATTACAAGGAGATCCAACCAGTCCGTTGGAAAGGAGATCAGTCCTGGGTGTTCTTCAGAAGGACTGATGCTAAAGCTGAAACTCCAATACTTTGGCCACTTCATGTAAAGAGTTGACTCGTTGGAAAAGACTAATGCTGGGAGGGATCGGGGGCAGGAGGAAAAGGGGACGACCGAGGATGCGATGGCTGGATGGCATCACCGACTCGATGGACATGAGTCTGAGTGAACTACGGGAGTTGGTTTTGGACAGAGAGGCCTGGCGTGCTGCAATTCATGGGGTCACAAAGTGTCGGACACGACTGAGCGACTGAACTGAACTGAACTGAATAAATAAGCCAGGAAATAGTAATCAGCATTTGTAGTTATTAAGTTCATATGACCAAAGTTATACTTCAACCAAAGGACTGCATGACCCTTTAGTTAAAAATTATAATCTCCTCTGAAGGCTTGATGGCTCAATCAAACAAACCATAAGAACCGTGAAAGTACATCTAAGAAGTTTTGAATTCGTCCTTGTGTTTCTGAGTAGATAGAGAAATTGCCTTCACTTTTAAGTAAGGTAAGTATTTCTGACCTCAAGCAATAACAGAGCAATAAGGCAAAGCACCATTGAAAATAAACACATGGACAACGCTTTTGTGTTCATTGCTGGAAAGGTGCATCAGGTTATTTCTTCCTTTTCAGCAGAGCAACTTTCTTTTGGATTCCTCTCAGGAAATACCTTCAAGTTCTTTAAGGAAGCTTTTCTGTGGAAGGAGATTCACATGTGAAAAGTGATGACAAGAATGACGCGTTCAGCCAGGAATTGCACTTTAATTGGCTAATGCAATGACAAGCGTCCTGAAGGCGAATTGGAAAGCCACTTTTGGTATTTCCATCGCACTATTCGTGATTCTCAGAGCTTCCTAAGTGTGTAACCACTGAGAGCTTTGCCAAGGGTTCATGCGAGGATTGATGGCTCCATCTTTAATCCCTAAGGATAGAGTTGGAGAGCCGCGAGCCTTCTGAGCCACCTCCCCCCAAAGGTTGTCGGGAAGAGATCAATTGGGAGTAAGTTTTGTACTGACCTGGATAAAGGGACACTTTGTCAGCCACGAGGCGTGTTGCGAAGGGAACAGACTCTCCACGCTGGGTCCAGGGTCTCCTTTCTCCGCCGCGACACTGAGCGGTCGGGCGTATCTGTGTGCACGCGTTAGCCACCCGATTTCACGTTGCACACTCAACAGTGAATCTCATCCTGCAAGCAGGAAAGGCCCCTGGCTCCTCCGCGGGAGATAATGCTCC
>NW_024073163.1:0-4383 GCF_014754425.2 Oryx dammah
TGAAGGGGAGCAAATGCTACCACAAAATATACCACCTCAGCATGAGAATTCGTTGGACCAAATTATTATTTTTTTTTAGAGGACGCATGATCATCTCTGAAACCCAAGTTCAAGACGGCTCTTCTGTGAGTCAATTTACCAGAGAAATCTCATTTCAAAGGAATCCTCTCTCTATGCCAGATAGAAGGATGAGACACAGTCTTTTGAAACTCTTTTTTCTTTTCTATCAATAGGGAAAGCTAAGCCGTAAATCTGTACAACAACCATACCCTTCCTTTCCTTTGGTTTTATTTTTGTTAATATTTGTTTGTTTGTTTTAATTTGGCTGCGCCAGGTCGACCTTCATTGAGGCAAGCCAGATATTTGGCTACAGCATGCAAACTCTTCGCTGTGGCATGGGAGATCTAGTTCTCAGATCAGGGAATGAACCTGGGCCTCCTTCTTTGGGAGTGTCCAGTCTCAGCCACTGGACCACCAGGAAGTGCCTGTTTTGTTTTTAGGTGAAGATGGTATTTAAGGTGATATCTTGAGCCATTTCAGTCACTGACTCAGTTTCCTGAGTTTCTCCAAAGCACTCACAAGGTGCACATTGTTAAACTGATTTGGAAAACAAGTAAAGGTTGTCTGCTGCAACACTGTGTGCTTACAAATATCTAAACGGTAAATGGCATGTTATTTATTTTTAATTACTATGGGGAGAAAAAGAATGCAGGATTCATACATGTTACAACATGAATAAACATTAAAACCATCTTCAGTGGAAAAAATCCATATAGAAAAGGCCACCCAGAACCCATATTCACGATGTCTGCTTTCAATCCATCAAGTTTGTCCAAATAACTGAAAATCTCAGTAACACTCTAAACAAAGAAAAAAGGATGAGGATGGAAAAAAAGATATATTCACACACTTGAGCAATTGCTAAGAGTGGAAGTGGGGCTGTGGATTACATTATAATGTAGAAACCATATGATTTCCTGATTTTGGAGATTATGTGGTGGTTCTGCAGAAGGCACCCATTTTGGATAAAACACATAAGAGTATTTTAGATGATGTGGCAAATGCGAGCACCTTTTCCCATTGCTAGGCGTTTTCTGTACATTTTAAATGACTGGAAAGTAAACTATGTTTGAAAACAACCATGTCAATACCACAAAGGAAATTTAGAGTAGACAGGCAGGAAGGTTTCTTCTACAGGCCAAGACTTACCCAGACGAAGTTCAAGGGAAGCTGTGATGCTCACTGCCCTTGAAGGAGTCCACATGGAATGAAGAAGTACTGTGGGAAGTCTATTAGGAAACACCGTGGCTTGGGTCCTCTGGATGACCTATTGCAGGAGAAACAGATTTTACAAATAAAATTTTCCACGTAACTTGACAAAAAGTTGTTAGACTACAATCAGTAAAGCTGAATCATTTCGGATCGATTTACAACCGTATAAAATACTACCATTTACAATCCCAATCAATATACAAACATCACTTGCGTTTCTATACACTAATAACAAGCAGAAACAAAAATTGAGAAAACCCCACTTATCACTGCATCAAAAACAGTAAAACAGCCAGCAACAAACTTAATCAAGGACATAAAAGACCAGTCGTCTGAAAACGAGAAAGCACTGATAAAGAAACCAAAGGAAACACAAATACACAGAAAACTACTCCACGCTCACGCACTGGAACAATGAGGAATTAAAAGGTCCATTCCAACCAAAGTCATCAACAAATACACTGACTGCAATCACAAAATAATATTCAATGGCATTTTTCACACAAATAGAAATATTCCTAATATTAGACTGCTAATGTTGAACAGGACCTTAAACGGCCAAAAAGACTCTGAGAAAGAGGAACACAGCTGGAGGCATCCTCCTGTCCGACTTCAAACTGCATCACGGAGCTGTAGTGACCACCACCGTGAGGAACTGGCAGGAACACAGACACAGGGACTCCAGGAGAGAATAGAGAGCCCAGGAACGAACCCCACACGTACATGGTCAATTCCTGAAAATCAGAGCAGGAACGAGCGAAGAGGAAAGGACAGTCTTCCCAAGAAACAGTGACAGGAAAATGGCCACCTACACGGAAGAACATCAGTGGTCATCCTCGAGGTCATCTAACACAAACCTAACTAAAACCCCACCGTTTTTCACACGGAGCTCTTTCCCCCGAGTCCTCTGAGATGGACCTCCAGTCAGCCCTCAGCTGGACACAGGAAATGTCTACTCCGTCCTCATTTTTCGCTCTTGCAGCGCCTCCCTGCTGGTGGGCACTGAGGCAACCCTGCTCTTCTCTGCCTGAATGCAGCCCCGTTATCCAGAAGCCTGAGCCCTGATGGTCCTGAGACAAAGCTCCCGCCAGCCAGCTGCTCACCGAGCAGAGTCTAAAGGCAAAGCGTCCTGTGCCCGCGGGTCAGAGGGGGATTTGGCGCCCCCTGCGGGCCGCCAGAGAAGAGCGGGCAGCCCGGCGCTCACAGACCTCAGAGGGCTCACCCAGAAGCAGCTCTGCTGCGAGCACTCAGGCTGGAAGCCCAAACTGAAATGGAGCAGAATAGCTCCATGACCCTCTGCAAAACATGGCTAAGGAACACTCAGAGCCTGTATGGAATGCAGCCATAAAAAACAACACATTTGAGTCCGTTCTAATGAAGGGGATGAACCTAGGGTGTCTTAAACAGGGAAGTCAGTCAAAGAGAGAAAAACATGGAATCTAGAAGGATGGTACTGACGAGTCTGTTCACATAGCAGCGATGGAGATGCAGACATAGAGAACAGACTTACGGACAAGGGTGGGGAACAAGAGGGAGAGGGTGAGAGGAGTGGAGAGAGCAGCATGGATGCAGGTACACCAACATTTGTAAATAGACAACCAATGGGAATTTGCTGTAGGACTCAGGGAACTCAAACTGGGGCTCCGTAATCACCTAGAGAGGTGGGAATAGGTGGGAGGTGGGAGGGAGATTCAAGAGCAAGAGGACATAGGTACACCTATGGTTAATTCATGTGGGTGTATGACAAATCAAACCAATATTGTAAAGCAGTGATCAATGAACTAAAAAGAAATAACTGTTTAGAAAAATATGCACATAAACACAAACTTTGCAACAAGGTAATTCCATTTAAAACACTATAGAAATTTTAGAAAACAACAAAAGATCTACATGACCTTTGGTCTGGTGATCAGGTCTAACACACACAAAAAAAGCCAACTTACCAAATTATGAATATAAATTATTTAAAACGTTGCCTTTTATAATTTTATACATTTACCCTGTGGAGGACCTTACTCGAGAGAACCAAAAACAAACTGTTAAATGAACCACTGACCACCCACCCTTGCCAGGCCACAGAGAAAAGAAAACCCTTGCAGGAGTCATCTTACAACAGGAGGTCCTGGTAAGGAACAAGGAACTAACAAACTACCACCAACCAGAATTCTGGAGAGGTCAGAAGGAGATGGGAGGCTCCAGTTCAGAGGTCCTACCAACCTCCCAGGATCCACTTCGCTGGAATCCATCTCGGCTGAGTGATGCGTGTGCCCCCAAGAAGGATCCTAATTCAGAGTGACTGGCAAGAGACAAACCAGAAATTAACCCAATGACCATAAAACCTGAGACTGTGAGCCACGTGGCAGAGTGGTTCTCTCCGTTTCCCTCACCCTCCTGCCCTGCGCCCCGGCAGCCCTTCCCAATAAAGCCTCTCGCTTGGACAGCACTCCTCTCCTCAGACGACTCATTGCCAAGTGTCAGACAAGAACTCACTCTCAAGCCCTGGAAGGGATCCCCCTTCCTTCATCAAAAGCAATATCCAGGAGAAAATATCTTCAAAACGCTGTCTTGTAGAGAAGGAAATCAGAGAAGGCAATGGCAGCCCGCTCCAGTACCATTGCCTGGAGAATCCCATGGGCAGAAGAGCCTGGTAGGCTGCAGCCCTGGGGTGGCTGAGAGTCAGACACGACCTCACTGAGTGACTTCACTTTCACTTTTCACTTCCATGCACTGGAGAAGGACATGGCAACCCACTCCAGTGTTCTTGCCTGGAGAATCCCAGGGACAGAGGAGCCTGGTAGGCCGCCGTCTATGGGGTTGCACAGAGTCAGACACGACTGAAGCGACTTAGCAGCAGCAGCAGAGAAGGAAATGGCACCACCTGCAGTATTCTGGCCTCAGAAATCCCAGGGACAGAGGAGCTTGGTGGGCTACAGTCCAAACGCAGGGCATTTCTGAGGGGAGGAAACAGTCCCAGGGAAGCTGAGGTGCTCACCAAAGGCCTAAGAGCTTTTGATAGCACACCAGAGCTGTGGCTGAGGATTCCCAGCTGCCAGGCCTCTTGATTCTGGCCTCTTTCACTAGATACATGTGTGGAAAACTAGAATCTAAAAT
>NW_024073164.1:0-4383 GCF_014754425.2 Oryx dammah
GGAATGCAGCCATTTCAGAAAGCAAACATCATGCTTCGGGTGACTCCATCAGAAAGAGAAATATTAATGGGTCAAGAATTTTAGTCTTACATTTCAAAACTTAGAAATGTCTAAAACATGAAAGTTCCCTGGTCTCTAGTGATAAGGATTTTGCACTTTCAGTGCCGAGGCCTGGGTCCAATCGCTAGCTGAGGAATTGATATCCCACATGCCACGTGGCACGGCCAGCTTGGCTGAAAACATTCTGGACCTGAGTCTGAAACGACTGTGACGTGAATGCTGACATCTGGACTGCGGAGGCCCTAGGGAGATCACTGAAAATGAAGAGGAAGGATGTGCACTTCTTGGAGTTTAGAAAAAAGAAAAAAGAAAATGCAAGACTTTGGTTTGAAAGGGGATATAGGCACTAGGGTGAGGAAGTAAGTAAAACACTCCCCTCCATTCACGTAAGTTGATTCACATGTCTGGCATGCATTGTCATAAGAGTGCATCCTCTGCAAGCAGCTGTACTGTACTATATAGAGGACAGTATCTTTCTTTCAGGCACAAGACCTGAACATAGAACAGTACATAACATTTGCAGCAGCCCTTCAAAGCGCAGTCTGTTGTTACCAAGTCATCAATCTACTGTCCAGACATCACTGATTTGTTTTTCAAGAGGATAGATTGAATTGAATTCGGTGAGAAACTGGAACCTATGCCCGTGGGTCACGAATGAAGTTGCAGCTTGCCCTCTGTCTCCTATTGCTGATCACCCTTCATCACTACCATCTCCCACCTCCTCTCCCTCCTTTTCCAGTTAGTAACTCTTCTTGCCTGTTCACTTGATGCCAGACCCTGTATGCCAGTACTGTACTACTGGACTTTTCAACAGACTGTACTGTAAGATTTAAACGTTTCATTTTTTGTGTTTGTTGGTTTGTTATGTATTATTTGTGTAAAAAGTACGATAAACCGATTGGTCTTCAAGGGTGGCGCTACTGGTAAAGAACCGGGCTCCCAGTGCAGCAGATATAAGAGATGTGGGTTCAGTCCCTGGGTAGGGAAGACCCCCCCCCCGGAGGAGGGAATGGCAACCCACTCCAGTGTTCTTGCCTGGAGAATCCCATGGACAGAGGAGCCTGGTGAGCTACAGTCCATAGTGTTGCCCAGAGTCGGACACAACTGAAGCACCTTAGCACGCATGCGTTACAAACCGATTGCAGCATAGTAGTACTACATAGCCATTGTGTTGGTTGGGTACCGAGGCTAGCTTTGTTGGACTCACAAAGTGGACTTGTGAATGTGCTCTCAAAACGCATATGTAGGGTTCATATGTAGGGGACTCGCTGTTTAACACTTTAAATATTTTTGCATCTCATAGAATAGCTTCCAAATATATGATACAAGATTGCCAGAACTACAGGGAGAAATGGATGATCCTCCGTCTTCTGAGCAATTCCAACCCACCTCTCCCAACCACTGACAAATCAGCTCAAGCTGAAAACATTTGGCAAGTACATAAAAGATCTACATTACCCCCCTGACCACCTTGATGGGGGGATTCAGAAGATACAGGGATGTCTGAAGGACCTGAGGCATTTACAAAAATTGTGTGTGTGTGTGTGTGTGTGGCAACTGAGACACAAAATGGCAAAATGTCCCAGTGAGGGAGCCCAGAGAAGAGGACAGAAGTTAGAAAGAAGTCACAAGTTGCTAACCAAAAGATAAACAGGCCTCCACTTCTGGAATATGAAGAATGTGCTGAATGTTTGTTTGTAGTTAGAGAGGAAATCAGAACTAAAATTGACAAATTCCTAGAACCGAGAGAAAACGAAACTACCCTTCACACGATGCAGCAGATGCTATGATTTGAGGGTGAAACTTTCAGGAGAAGTAAAGGGACGACACTGAGGGAGCCCAGTGCCCTTCAAAGACGGGGTCCCAGGTTGCACAGGAAAAGAGGCACGCCTTAGACAAGCCTGAGTGTTTGTACAGACACAAGAAATGTCTAGCAAGCTCTAAGAGGAAGTGTCCACAAATGTTACCTTTGGGAAGTAAACAGGAGTCCCAGTGAGATACAGCAAGTTCATTTATCTTATCCTCTTGGGACATTTGAGTGGTTTCAGTTCAGTTCAGTTCAGTCGCTCAGTCGTGTCCGACTCTTTGCGACCCCATGAACCGGAGCTGGGAGGCTGCTAGCAGGCAGGCTAGGCAGCGGGAGTGAGGACAGCAGCCCTCCTCCTGGTCTGCAGGAAATCTGGGCGCTGCTGGCAAGAGCCCGGAAGCTATCGAGGCTGGACGTGGACCAAGGACTCCAGGTTCAAGTCAACAGCAGCCGCTTGCCTCCAGCAATTTGAAAAAAACGGAGCCTGGAGTCAAACAAAGAATGATTCAAACACCTCTGTCCTTCCCCACCCTTGTGACTCTCACACATTCCCCTTATTCCCCACTTTCAGAGTCTCAAAGAGAGACTTCTATCTTAGTGATTTTTATAAGCACCAAAACCGTTTGTACATGAGAAATGTACACACCCCTGCAAGGAAACTCCGGGCTTCCAGCACTTCTCTGAGGTCAGCACCTATTGGACTCCACCCTCTGGGAAGGAGGGCACTCTGATATGCCCAGGGGACACCTGTTCTGGCCACAGAGTGTCTCCACACCCAGCCTGCTAGGACTCTCCATGGAGAGGGAGCTGGGAAGAGGGGCTCCTTCTGCTCAAGGGCTAATGAAGGACAATTTATAGTTTAAACTCTTACCCCTTGCTCCTATTCACTCTCGCTCCTTATCCCTGCCTGTGTCCCCAGCATGACTTCTACCTGGGTGGACCCAACTTGCAATTCTGATAGTTTGAATCAGGCTCTGAGGAGTCTCAATGGGTAGGGCTCTGCCCAGTGTCTGTGTGTGGGGGTTTTGTACACAGCAGGGGACTGGCAGGCCCCCAGATCCACGCAGCGGGGTGAACACAGCCAGCTCCCCAAAGGAGGACCTGTTCAGACGGAGCTTGAAAGTGGAGAACTCCAGGAACTGGCTCTCCTGGAAAACTGCCACCTACCGTTTTCTTTAGAATAATCATCTAATGCCCTGCCGCTAATAAAAATATAATAAGGAATTCACTATCAAGAAACTCATCTTTTTCCCCTGAACCTAGGGCAGTTCCTGAAACTTGAGTGACTTCCCATAACTTGAAGTTTCCTTCCTGAATGTTGGACCTGGGTGTCAGACCTCACGTGCATGGATTCTGAATCTTTCTTCCCGCCTCCTCCTTGCTTGGCTCCGCCCTGGAATCATCCTTTGGTTTGGGTTTAGTCCAACCGCGCAAACCAGCGCACCAGACAGGCTGAAGCTGCGGACCGGCTGGGCAGGCAGAGTGCAGGAGCCGCGGGACTGGAGGAGCCGGGGTACAGGGAGCAGGTGAGAGGTTGAGGGGCGGTGGCCGGGGCTCTGCTGTCGACCGCAGTGCACTCACATGGGGGCTGGGTTGATGGAGATGGGGCGCTGAGCTCTGCGCTGTGCGCCTCCCCTGAGGGAGAGAAAAAGACAAAGACTTCGCAGTCCTGGTGGAGAACTGCATCTCTGCAGGGCGGCCCCAGCTTGGCTCTGGCCCTCTGTGGAGGGGCAGAGAGTTGGCATCTCGAGCTCTTAGACGTCCACCCATTCAAACAGCCCCTGCTGCCCGGGACCACATCTGGGGCGAAACACTTTCACATCCAAGCCAACACTGCGGCTCTCATACTTGCCCACACGCTCACTTTCGTGCACATAAACAATTGTGTGCACTCACAAGGGGCACACATGCACACTCAACACTCACAAACACTCATTAAAACAGAGTGAAACCTCTGAGACTTCCCCTAAGGTCAGGGGAGAGGGGCAGTCCACCGCCTCTTTCTACACTCTCCTTTCATTTTTGGTTAAGCTGCAGCAGCAGTCTCTAAATTCAATTCACCACCCACTACTGGTTAATGATCTGCTATTTGAAAGCTACTTTCCACCCCCAGTGCCTGAGGAGCCAGAGCCCCTGGGAGGCCCTCATCCCCTGGGACTAAATAATGAAGGTGGTGGGGAGGAACAGCCCCCACCCCACCCCCAGCCCCCCCACCCCAGCCCCCGGAGGGTGCAACCAGCTGCTGCAAGGAGCGGGAGGATTCTCGGAGGAAGTGCCTTGTGAAAGAGAGTGGGAAGTAGTCCAGCTGATGGGCTGGCCTGCAATGAGGCTGTGAGCCCACAAGGGTTTACAGACTCAACCCCTAGAACTGCAGGAACTTCTTACTGCCCATGAGGGATCCTTCCTGGCCATAGCAGCAGGGAAAGGACACAGCAAAGGCTCCCCGGACTGGGGCATCTCTTCCCTCTGAGCCAGGGTTGGGGCTCCATTTCAGCTGTCTTCTGAAGGTGGTTGGT
>NW_024073165.1:0-4382 GCF_014754425.2 Oryx dammah
CCTATGGTCATGTATGGATGTGAGTTGGACTGTGAAGAAGGCTGAGCAGCGAAGAATTGATGCTTTTGAACTGTGGTGTTGGAGAAGACTCTTGAGAGTCCCTTGGACTGCAAGGAGATCCAACCAGTCCATTCTGAAGGAGATCAGCCCTGGGATTTCTTTGGAGGGAATGATGCTGAAGCTGAAACTCCAGTACTTTGGCCACCTCATGCGAAGAGTTGACTCATTGGAAAAGACTCTGATGCTGGGAGGGATTGGGGGCAGGAGGAGAAGGGGACGACAGAAGATGAGATGGCTGGATGGCATCATGGACTAGATGGATGTGAGTCTGAGTGAACTCCGGGAATTGGTGATGGACAGGGAGGCCTGGCGTGCTGCGATTCATGGGGTCGCAAAGAGTCGGACATGACTGAGCAACTGAACTGAACTGTGCTCACTTTACTTTTTCCTGTGATGGTGTGAGATGATAAAATTTCCATGTGATAAGATTAGGTGAGGTGAGTGAAGTTGATATTGTGATGTAACGTTAGGCTAGTACTGACCTTCTGATGCGTTGATGAAAATCATCTGCTCCAGGTGATACTGGACCTTTGAGAACTATGACAATGTTGATGCTGGGATGTCAGGAACGAATGACACTATGGTTGGGGATCCTGGATATAATAGAGCAGGCAGCATGCGATTTCATCAAGCTGCTCAGAATAGAATGCAATTTAAAACTTATAAATTATTTCTAGAATTTTCCACTTAATATTTTCTGACTATAGTTGACCACGGGTAACTAAAACTGTGGAACGCAAATAGCAGATAAAGGAGAACTACTGTACTTATTAAAAGTAGCCAGCAAGCTTGGCTGTGAGTTCTTTATGACCCTCAGTTCAGTTCAGTTCAGTTGCTCAGTCGTGTCCGACTCTTTGCGACCCCATGAATCGCAGCACACCAGGCCTCCCTGTCCATCACCATCTCCCGGAGTTCACTCAGACTCACGTCCATCGAGTCAGTGATGCCATCCAGCCATCTGATCCTCGGTCATCCCCTTCTCCTCCTGCCCCCAATCCCTCCCAGCATCAGAGTCTTTTCCAACGAGTCAACTCTTCGCATGAGGTGGCCAAAGTACTGGAGCTTCAGCTTTAGCATCATTCCTTCCAAAGAAATCCCAGGGTTGATCTCCTTCAGAATGGACTGGTTGGATCTCCTTGCAGTCCAAGGGACTCTCAAGAGTCTTCTCCAACACCACAGTTCAAAAGCATCAATCCTTCGGCGCTCAGCCTTCTTCACAGTCCAACTCTCACACCCCACAGGAAAAACCATAGCCTTGACTAGACGGACCTTAGTCGGCAAAGTAATGTCTCTGCTTTTGAATATACTATCTACGTTGGTCATAACTTTTCTTCCAAAGAGTAAGTGTCTTTTAATTTCATGGCTGCAGTCACCATCTGCAGTGATTTTGGAGCCCAAAAAATAAAGTCTGACACTGTTTCCACTGTTTCCCCATCTATTTCCCATCAAGTGATGGGACCGGATGCCATGATCTTCGTTTTCTAAATGTTGAGCTTTAAGCCAACTTTTTCACTCTCCTCTTTCACTTTCATCAAGGGGCTTTTTAGCTCCTCTTCACTTTCTGCCATAAGGGTGGTGTCCTCTGCATATCTGAGGTTATTGATATTTCTCCTGGCAATCTTGATTCCAGCTTGTGTTTCTTCCAATTCCAAAGAAAGGCAATGCCAAAGAATGCTCAAACTACCTCACAATTGCACTCATCTCACATGCTAATAAAGTAATGCTCAAAATTCTCCAAGCCAGGCTTCAGCAATACGTGAACCGTGAACTCCCTGATGTTCAAGCTGGTTTTAGAAAAGGCAGAGGAACCAGAGATCAAATTGCCAACATCTGCTGGATCATGGAAAAAGCAAGAGAGTTCCAGAAAAACATCTATTTCTGCTTTATTGACTGTGCCAAAGCCTTTGACTGTGTGGATCACAATAAACTGTGGACAATTCTGAAGAGATGGGAATACCAGACCACCTAACCTGCCTCTTGAGAAACCTATATGCAGGTCAGGAAGCAACAGTTAGAACTGGACATGGAACAACAGACTGGTTCCAAATAGGAAAAGGAGTACGTCAAGGCTGTATATTGTCACCCTGCTTATTTAACTTATATTTAACTGACCCTAGTAAAGTGGAAATATTGGTTACTTGTTTTAGTGTTTATAAAATACATACAAACTCTTGTATAAGAGACATACAGATTCCAGAATATTTCCTCCCAATATTCCTCAGAAAGAGGTTACACTGTGTGCCTGGAATAATATACCAGCCAGAAGGAGTTTCCCAGGATTCTGTCTTTACCATCCCTCCAAATAGCCGATAACCTCACACCAGAGCTCAGTTCAGTAAAAGTAATTCCACTGGGACTGAAATATTGTAGTACTTTTGGTCTGGTTTAATCCAACAATAAAATGTATAGTGTCAATATGAAACTCCTAAACCACATGTTATCTGGGCAGTTCTCTATAAATATAGGGGGATCAATTAGGAACCAATTACAATGGTTCAGGCAGGAAAACTAAAGCCTGAGCCAAAGAATTAACTCCAGGATGAAAAGATGTTGGCAGGAAACCAGCCCACTTTACAGTGAGAATCCACAAGGCTTGGCAATAAACTCAGTGTAGAGATACAGGAAGGAGGAACTTTCAAGGCCCAGGAATGGAAGTATGGGAAGATAGAAAAAGTGATCTTTGTGTTGCTCAAATCTTCTATCAGTTCAGTTCAGTTCAGTTGCTCAGTCGTGTCCGACTCTTTGCAACCCCATGAATTGCAGCATGCCAGGCCTCCCTGTCCATCACCACCTCCCGGGATTTATCCAAATTCATGTCCATCGAGTCGGTGATGCCATCTAGCCATCTCATCCTCTGTCATCCCCTTCTCCTCCTGCTCCTAATCCCTCCCAACATCAGGGTCTTTTCCATGAGTCAATTCTTCGCATGAGGTGGCCAAAGTATTGGAGTTTCAGCCTCAGCATCAATCCTTCCAATGAACACCCAGGACTGATCTCCTTTAGAATGGACTGGTTGGATCTCCTTGCAGTCCAAGGGACTCTCAAGAGTCTTCTCCAACACCACAGTTCAAAAGCATCCATTCTTCAGCACTCAGCTTTCTTCACAGTCCAACTCTCACATCCACACATGACCACAGGGAAAACCATAGCTGTGACAAGACAGACGTTTGTTGGCAAAGTAATGTCTCTGCTTTTTAATATGCTGTCTAGGTTGGTCATAACTTTCCTTCCAAGGATTAAGCATCTTTTAATTTCATGGCTGCAGTCACCATCTGCAGTGATTTTGGAGCCCCCCAAAATAAAGTCTGACACTGTTTCCACTGTTTCCCCATCTATTTCCCATCAAGTGATGGGATGGGATGCCATGATCTTCGTTTTCTGAATGTTAAGCTTTAAGCCAACTTTTTCACTCTCCACTTTGACTTTCATCAAGAGGCTTTTTAGTTCCTCTTCACTTTCTGCCATGAGGGTGGTGTCATCTGCATATCTCAGGTGATTGATATTTCTCCCGCAATCTTGATTCCAGCTTGTGCTTCTTCCAGCCCAGCGTTTCTCATGATGTACTCTGCATAGAAGTTAAAGAAGCAGGGTGACAATATACAGCCTTAACGTACTCCTTTCCCTATTTGGATCCAGTCTGTTTTTCCATGTCTAGTTCTAACTGTTGCTTCCTGACCTGCATATAGGTTTCTCAAGAGGCAGGTCAGGTGATCTGGCATTCCCATCTCTTTCAGAATTGTCCACAGTTTATTGTGATCCACACAGTCAAAGGCTTTGGCACAGTCAATAAAGCAGAAATAGATGTTTTTCTGGAACTCTCTTGCTTTTTCCATGATCCAGTGGATGTTGGCAATTTGATCTCTGGTTCCTCTGCCTTTTCTAAAACCAGCTTCAGTTCAGTTCAGTCGCTCAGTCGTGTCCGACTCTTTGCGACCCCATGAATCGCAGCACGCCAGGCCTCCCTGTCCATCACCATCTCCCGGAGTTCACTCAGACTCATGTCCATCGAGTCCGTGATGCCATCCAGCCATCTCATCCTCTGTCGTCCCCTTCTCCTCCTGCCCCCAATCCCTCCCAGCATCAGAGTCTTTTCCAATGAGTCAACTCTTTGCATGAGGTGGCCAAAGTACTGGAGTTTCAGCTTCAGCATCATTCCCTCCAAAGAAATCCCAGGGCTGATCTCCTTCAGAATGGACTGGTTGGATCTCCTTGCAGTCCAAGGGACTCTCAAGAGTCTTCTCCAACACCACAGTTCAAAAGCATCAATTCTTCGCCGCTCAGCCTTCTTCACAGTCCAACTCACATCCATACATGACCATAGG
>NW_024073166.1:0-4378 GCF_014754425.2 Oryx dammah
TGCAGAGATGATGTAGTGGGCTCAAGAAAGTTTGTCAGGGCATGACTAAAGGCAGGGTCCAAAATGCGTGAGTTCTGGGAGTGAGATATGGGCTCAAGTTGTTGGTCAGGGCATGGAACCAGTTCAGGACCCAGCACAATTCAGTTCAGGGACTGCAATGTGGGCCCAGGAGTGATTGTCTGTGGCGTCAAGAAGGCCAGGACCCAGTTTGGATCAGAAGAGGGACCGAAATTTAGGCTCCGGAATATTTGTCATGGGCTTGGTCAAGTCCAGGGCCCAAATTGGTTCAGTGCAAGGACCATTTGTGTCCTCATGCATGTCACTCGGGTCTGAACAAGCGCAAGACCAACCTGGATCAGCGAAGGGATCAGGATGTGGGCTCAGGAGTCCTTTCCAGGGCTTGATGTGGGCTCAGGAGTCCTTTCCAGGGCTTGAACGAGCGCAGGATTCAGTTTGATTCCATTCAGGGCCACAGATGTGTGCTAAGGAGTGTTGTAGGTGTCATGCACAAGGGCAGGGCCCAGCCTGATTCAGTGCACGGACCTAGAGGTAAGCCTAGGAGTATTTTTCGAAAGCTTGGACAACAAACGTGTGCTGGGAAGTGTTAGCCCGGGGCTTCACCAGTGCAAGATTCAGCTTGGTTCACTGCAGGGACCTAGTGTCCTAGGGCTCAGGAGTGTTTGTCAGGGTCTTGCTCAAAGGCCTGACCCAGACTTCTTGAGTGTAGCGAGTGGGATGTGGGGTCACCTGTGTTTCCTGATGGACTGAACAATGGCGGTACACATCGTAGTTTCGAGGCATCGAGCAACTTGTCGGCTCAGGATTGCTTGCCGTTGGCTCGAATAAGTCAGGGAACTAGGGTGAGAGTCAAATACACGTTCAGCTATGTTGGTAGGGGCCGTGATAAAGTGCAGGACCCAGCCCGGTTCATGGCAGGGACTTAGATGGGGGTGCAGAGGTGTTTCTTGCGGGTGTAAACAAAGTGAGGACCCAGAACGGTTCAGAGCCGGAACCAAGATGTGAGCTCAGAAGTGTTTGTCGAGGGCTTGAACAAAGGCAGGGCCCAGCATGGTCAGTGCGGAGCCCAGGACATGGGCATAGGAGCATTTGCAGGGATGCAACAGGCGCAGCTCCCAAAATGCTTCAGTTGCAGACTCAAGATGTTGGCTCACGCCTGATATTAGGGGTCATGAACATGGGAAGCCCTTAGCCTCATTCCATGCAGGCCCTGACATTAGGGCGCAGGGATGTTGGTCAGTGCTTGTACGTGGGAAGAAGCTAGCTTGGTTCAGTGCAGAGACCGAGATGTGCATTCAGAAGTATTTGTCGTGGCCTTGAAGAAGGGCAGGACCCAGCCTGGTCCGGGTAAGCACAGAAAAGATCCTCAGGAGTATTTGTCAGGGCGAAAGAAAGGCCCGACCCAGCCTGATTCAGTGCAGCGACTGGGAGGGGGGCTCAGGAGTGTTTGCAAGGGTCTTGCACAAGTCCTGGACCCAACCTGGGTCAGTGCAGATCCTTACATGTCAATTCAGGAGTATCCGTTGAGGCTTTAATTGGGCAGAAATTAGCCTGGTTCAGTACAGGGACCAAGATGCGGGCTTAGGGGTATTTCGTGGTCTTGAACAAGGAGAGGACCGAGCACGGTCCTCCTCAGTATTGAACTGTGGGCTCGGGAGCGTTTGTTGGGGTCTTGCACAAAGGCACATCGAGCCTTGTTCAGTGCAGCGAGTTTGATGCTGGATTGGTAGTGTTTCCTATGGGGACTGACCAAGTGTTGACACACCCTAGTTCAGAGTCTGGCAGCGAGTTGTGGGCTGAGATTGTAGGTCGGTGGTTTGAATATGGCCAGGACTAGCCAGAGAGTCAGAGAGAGGCTCAGCAGCATTGGCCGGCACCTTGAACAAGTGTAGGACCCATTCTAGACCAGTGCAGAGACGACGTAGTGGGCTCAGGAATGTTTGTTGGGGCTTTCCTAAAGCCAGGGTCCAACCTGCGTGAGTTCTGGGAGTGAGATATGGGCTCAAGTTGTTGGTCAGGGCATGGAACCAGTTCAGGATCAGCAGAATTCAGTTCAGGGACCGCGATGTGGGCCCAGGAGTGATTGTCTGGGGCATGAAGAAGGCCAGGACCCAGTCTGGATCAGAAGAGGGACCGAAATGTGGGCTCCAGAATATTTGTTGAGGGCCTGGTCAAGTCTAGGGCCCAGATTGGTTCCATGCAGGGACCATATTTGGCCTCATGCATGTCTGTCGGGTCTGAACAAGCGCCGGACCAGCCTGGGTCAGTGAAGGGACATCAATGTGGGCCTGGCAGTCATTTTCAGGGACTTGAACCAGCCCAGGATCCAGTTTGGTTCCGTTCAGGGCCACAGATGTGTGCTAAGGAGTGTTGTAGGTGTCATGCACAAGGGCAGGACCCAGCCTGATTCAGCACGGACCTAGAGGTGGGCCCAGGAATATTTATCGGAAACCTGAACAACAGATGTGCACTGGGGAGTGTTTGCTGGAGGCTTTATCCAGTGCAAGATTCAGCCTGGTTCACTGCAGGGACCTAGTCTCCTCGGGCACAGGAGTGTTTGTCAGGTTCTTATTTAAAGGCATGACCCAGCCTTCTTTAGTGTAGCGAGTGGCATGTGTGATCACTAGTGTTTCCTGGGGGAATGAACAATGGTGGTACACTCCATAGTTCCAAGGCATGGAGCTACTTGTAGGCTCATTCTACTTGCTTTACGGTGGCTAAATAAGGCTGGGAACCAGCATGAGAGTCAGATACAGGCTCAGGTATGTTGGTCGGGGCCATAATACGTTCAGAACCCAGCCTGATTCATGGTAGGGACAGAGATGCGGGCTCAAGAGTGTTTCTCGGAGGCTTAAACAAAGGCTGGACCCAGCATAGTTCAGTGCCTGAAACGAACTGAGAGCTCAGGAGTTCTGTCGGGGGCTTGACAAAGGCAGGGCCTCACCAGGATCAGTGCAAGGCCCATGATGTGGGCATAGGAGCATTTGCTGCAGTGCAACAGGAGTAGCTCCCAAAATGCTTCAGTGTCAAGCTCAAGAAGCTGCCTCAGGCTTGTTATTAGGGGTCATGAACATGGGCAGCGCTTAGCCTCCTTCCATGCAGGACCCGACGTTTGGGCTCAGGGTTGTCTGTCAGCGGTTACACGTGGGAAGAAGCGAGCCTGTTTCAGTACACAGACTGAAACGTGGGTTCAGGAGTTGTTTTCATGGCCTTGCAGAAGGGCTGGATCCAGCCTGGTCCGGGTAAGCACTGAAATGAGCCTCAGGAGTATTTGTTGGAGTGGAAGAAGGGCAGGACCCTGGCTGGTTTGGTGCAGCGACCAGGAGGGAGGCTCGGGAGTGATTGCAAGGGTCTTGCACAAGGCCTGGACCCAGCCTAGGTCCGTGCGGGCCCTTAGATGTCAATTCAGGTTATCTGTTGCAGCTTCAAGAAGGGCAGACCTTAGCCTGCATCAATACAATGACCGAGATGCGCGCTCAGGGATATTTCGTGGTCTTGAACAAGGGCAGGATGGTGCAAGTTCTGCGTAGGTATTGAAATGTGGGATCAGGAGCGTTTGTTGGAGTCTCACACAAAGGCACATCGAGCCTTGTTCAGTGCAGCGAGTGCGATGCCGAATTGGGAATGTTTCCTATTGGGACTGACCAAGGGCCAGACACACCCTAGTTCAGAGTCTGGGAGCATGTTCTGGGCTCAGGATTGTAGGTCGGTGGTTTGAATATGGCCAGGACTAGCCAGAGAGTCAGAGAGAGGCTCAGCAGTGTTGGCCTGCACCTTGAACAAGGGCAGGACCCATCCTAGGTCAGTGCAGAGACACTGTAGTGTGCTCAGGAATTTTTGTTGGGGCATGACTAAAGACAGGGTCCAAGCTGCGTGAGTTCTTGGAGTGAGATACGGGCTCAAGTTGTTGGTCAGGGCGTGGAACCAGTTCAGGATCCAGCAGAATTCAGTTCAAGGACCACGATGTGGGCCCAGAAGCTATTTTCTGGGTATTGAAGAGGGCCAGGACCCGGTCTGGAGCAGAAGAGGGACTGAAATGTGGGCTCCGGAATATACGTCGAGGTCAAGTCTAGGTCCCAGCTTGGTTCAGTGCAGGGGCCATATGTGGCCTGACGCATGTCTCACGGGTGTGAACAAGCACAGGCTAGCCTGGGTCAGCGAGGGGCCCTAAATGTGGGCTTAGGAGTCGTTTTCAGGGGCTTGAACAAGCCCAGGATTCAGTTTGGTTCCGTTCAGGGCCATAGATATGCACTAAGGAGTGTTGTAGGTGTCATGCACAAGGGCAGGACCCAGCCTGATTCAGTGCATGGACTTAGAGGTGGGCCCAGGAGTATTTATCAGAAGCTTGAACAACAGATGT
>NW_024073167.1:0-4376 GCF_014754425.2 Oryx dammah
AAGATTCCTGGGAGAAATATCAATAACCTCAGATATGCAGATGACACTACACTTATGGCAGAAAGCAAAGAAGAACTAAATAGCCTCTTGATGAAAGTGAAAGAGGAGAGTGAAAAAGTTGGCTTAAAACTCAACATTCAGAAAACTAAGATCATGGCATCTGGTCCCATCATTTCATGGCAAATAGATGGGGAAACAATGGAAACAGTGGTTGACCTTGTTTTGGGGGGCTCCAAAATCACTGCTGATGGTGGCTGCAGCCATGAAATTAAAAGACACTTGCTCCTTGGAAGAAAAGTTATGACCAACCTAGATAGCATATTGAAAAGCAGAGACATTACTTCAGCAACAAAGGTCCATCTAGTCAAAGCTTTGGTTTTTCTAGCAGGCATATATGGAGGTGAGAGTTGGACTATGAAGAAAACTGAGAGTTGAAGGATTGATGCTTTTGAATGTGGTGTTGGAGAAGACTCTTGTGAGTCCCTGGGACAGCAAGGAGATCCAACCAGTCTATCCTAAAGGAAATCATTCCTGAATATTCATGGGAAGGACTGATTCTGAAGCTGAAACTCCAATACTTTGGCCAACTGATGGGAAGAACTGACTCATTGGAAAAGACCCTGATGCTGGGAAAATTGAAGGCGGGAGGAGAAGGGGACGACAGAAGATGAGATGGTTGGATTGTGTCACCGACTTGATGGACATGAGTTTGAGTAAACTCCAGGAGTTGGTCATAGACAGGGAAGCCTGGTGTGCTGCAGTCCATGGGGTCCTAAAGAGTTGGACACAACTGAGTGACTGAACTGAACTGAACAAATACACAAAATAATAAATGACCAAAGGGAAATAGACAAAACTTTGAAAATCATGTATCCTTATTGCATAATTATATGAAAACTCATTTGAAAACGTATCTAAATTTGTCCACTTTGTATGAAACATATTTATCAAATTTGACCCTGTTTTCTATTGCTGCCACAAAAATATCACAAATTTAGTGGCATAACACAATTTTTTAAGGAATAATCTTTTTATTTAGTTGTGTATTTTTTTATTTTTATTGGAGTATAGTTGCTTTACGATGTTATGTTAGTTTCTACTGCACAGCTTAGTGAATCAGCTATACATATACATGTATCCCCTCTGTTTTGGATTTCCTTCCCACTGTGGTCACCACAGAGCACTTAATATAGAGTTCTCTGTGCCATACAGTAGGCGCTCATCTATTGTCCACATAGTATCAGTAGATTCTATATGTCAGTCCCCACCTCCCAATTCATCCCGCTCCTTCTTTACCCCAGGTGTCCATCCGTTTGTTCTCTATGTATGTGTTTCTATTTCTGCTTTGTAATTTTTTTCCTTTGTCACTTGCTGTTACTGTAAATTTTTTCTTTTGGCATACTTAACGGCTTAACACAAATGTATTATCTTAGAGTTCTGGAGGTCAGAAATCCAATATGGGTCTCCCTGAACAAAAATCAAGATGCCATCAGTCTGCTTCATTTTCTGGGTTGTCTACAGGAGGATTTGTTTCCAGCTGACTGGTGTGTTGCCAGGATTTGTTACCTTGTGGCTGTTTTCTTACCAGCTGTCAATTGAGAGCTGTTCCCTGCTTCTGGAAGCCACCAATATCCTTAGCTGATGGCCCCTCACTCAGTCTTCAAAGCCAAATTCAGCGGATGCAGATCAAGTGCCTCTCACAGGTATCTCTCTGACCTAGAAAAAAAAAAGTTATGCATTTTTAAATTCTCAAAAGATTACATAGTTCAAAACAATCTCCCTATCTCAAGTCCTCTACCATTAATCAGATCCGCACCCTCATTTCTTCCATGCAACATAACATAGTCACAGGTCCCAGGGAATTGGGTATAGACACCTTTAGGGGCCAGTTTTTTTTTTTATTGTAGACCAGTATACAAATATCTTTCAAAAAAAAAAGAAACCTTGGATTAATTTTCATAGACAAAATGGGGAACCGGCCCTTAAAAATTAGCATGTGCAGATGGTGTCACAAGGAATTCAGCCAAACCTTCAAAGACTAGATAATCCAATGCTACTTTAATTTTTCCAAGGACAGACATTTTCAAAAACTTTACCACAAAGGAAATATAGGATAGAAACATAAGCTTGATAAAATAGCATAGCAAAGAAAAACACAGACCAGTCTCACTTTGAAATACTGGGACAAAACAAAATCTTTTTTTGTTGTTGTTTTAGTTTTTTGGCCACACATGGCATGCAAGATCTTAGTTCCCTGACCAGGGATCAAACCCGAGACTCCTGCAGTAAAAGCACTGAGTCTTAACCACTGGACCACGAGGGAAGTCCCAGGACAAAAATATCTTAAATGAAACATTAGAAAATAGATTATAATAGCATATTTTAAAATTAATATATCGTGACTAAGGCTTATAACATGGAAGCAAGAGTGATTCAATATGAAGAAATTCTTTAGTATGATAACTATCTTTTTAAAAAATCTTTAGAAAATTTGATTATTCACCTAGATACTGAAAAAAGTTCAACAGTTCAAAATTCATTTCTGATTAAAAAAAAACACTTTGTAAAATAGAAAATCATGGATTTTTCTTCAGATTGGTAAAATAAATTACCTCAATTCTAAAACCAGTGAGAAAGTAAAAAGTAAACAGCAGAAGCATTTTGACTAAGATCCAGAACAAGGCAAAAGTACCTACTATTCTATTGAACTATTAACACAGAATTAGACTTATTAGCTAATGTAATTAAACCAGAGAAAATAATTGGAGCTAGTGTTTGCACATTATACAATACTTTACTTGTAATATCCGAATCAGTGATAAAGTGATCATAAAATAATTGAGAATGTTAGCAAAATACAAAATTATACAAAAATCTATAGCCATAACATGTATAAATAATAACCAGGCAGAAGATGTAAGGACAGGAAAAACATCAACAAAACCTAAAAAACATACAAAATCTTCACAAGGAATATTACAGACACTCCTGAAAGACAAAAAAGTAAGGTTGAACAAATAGAAAGACAACCCTTGCTTTTCGTCAAGATGACTCAACAAAAAAGACACCAGACATCTTTCTAGGAAATGGAAATGTAATGAGATTTTCCCAAAAAATACATATGTAAATGAGATCCTGGTACTAAACAGGTTGGCTCTAAAATCCACATGTATATGTAAAATATATGCAAAATTTCTGATAGCCCCTTTATGAATAACCAAGATGGAAGTAATTAGCACTTCTCTGTATCAAAGCATGGCAGATGAATAAACAGTCAGACTAACACAACAGAAAAGAAAAAGTTCAAAAAGATTCGATTATTTGGAAATATGAAAACAGAGATTCTAATTGAGGTACCTTATCACACATGTGGAGCTTCCCTGGTGGCTCAGTGGTTAAAGAATTTGCCTGCCAATACAGGAGACTTGGGTTCAATCCCTATGCCAGGAAGATCCCTTGAAGTAGGAAATGTTAACCCACTCCAGTATTCACTTTGGAAATCCCATGGACTGAGGCGCACAGCGGGCTACCATCCAGGGGATCACAAAAGAGTCAATGACCTAGTGATTCAGTTCAGTTCAGTCGCTCAGTTGGGTCCAACTCTTTGTGACCCCATGGACTGCAGCACGACAAGCCTCCCTGACCATCACCAACTCCCAGAGTTTACTCAAACTCATGTCCATTGAGTTGGTGATGCCATCCAACCATCTCATCTTCTGTTGTGCCCTTCTCCTCCCGCCTTCAATCTTTCCCAGCATCAGGGTCTTTTCCAATGAGTCAGTTCTTCCCATCAGGTGGCCAAAGTATTGGAGTTTCAGCTTCAGAATCAGTCCTTCCCATGAATATTCAGGAATGATTTCCTTTAGGATAGACTGGTTGGATCTCCTTGCTGTCCCAGGGACTCACAAGAGTCTTCTCCAATGCCACAGTTCAAAAGCATCAATCCTTCAACTCTCAGTTTTCTTCATAGTCCAACTCTCACCTCCACATATGACTCCAGGAAAAACCAAAGCTTTGACTAGATGGACCTTTGTTGCCGAAGTAATGTCTCTGCTTTTTAATATGCTATCTAGGTTGGTCATAACTTTTCTTCCAAGGAGCAAGTGTCTTTTAATTTCATGGCTGCAGCCACCATCAGCAGTGATTTTGGAGCCCCCAAAAGCAAAATCTGTTTCCATTGTTTCCCCATCTATTTGCCACGAAGTGATGGGACCAGATGCCATGATCTTAGTTTTCTGAATATTGAGCTTTAAGCCAACTTTTTCACTCTCCTCTTTCACTTTCATCAAGAAGCTATTTAGTTCTTCTTTGCTTTCTGCCATAAGTGTGGTGTCATCTGCATATCTGAGGTTATTGATATTTCTCCCAGGAATCTT
>NW_024073168.1:0-4373 GCF_014754425.2 Oryx dammah
ACCAGTCTACTGGTGTAAATAGCATATGACATATATTTAAGAAGATATCTTTCCTTCTGCTAACTCTGGGGTTCTCTAATTCTTCCTTTTCTAGTTGCTTTAGGTGTAGAGTTAGGTTATTTATTTGACTTTTTTCTTGTTTCTTGAGGTATGCTTGTATTGCTATGAACTTTCCTCTTAGCACTGCTTTTATAGTGTCCCACAGGTTTTGGGTTGTTGTGTTTTCATTTTCATTAGTTTCTATGCATATTTTGATTTCTTTTTTGATTTCTTCTGTGATTTGTTGGTTATTCAGAAGCGTGTTGTTCAGCCTCCATATGTTGGAATTTTTAATAGGTTTCCTCCTGTAATTGAGATCTAATCTTAGTGCATTATGGTCAGAAAAGATGCTTGGAATGATTTCGATTTTTTTGAATTTATCAAGGTTATATTTATGGCCCAGGATGTGATCTATCCTGGAGAAGGTTCCATGAGCACTTGAGAAAAAGGTGAAATTCATTGTTTTGGGGTGAAATGTCCTATAGATATCAATTAGGTCTAACTGGTCTAATGTATCATTTAAAGTTTGCGTTTCTTTGTTAATTTTCTGTTTAGTTGATCTGTCCATATGTGTGAGTGGTGTATTAAAGTCTCCCACTATTATTGTGTTGTTGTTAATTTCCCCTTTCATACTTGTTAGCATTTGTCCTACATATTGTGGTGCTCCTATATTGGGTGCATATATATTTATAATTGTTATATCTTCTTCTTGGATTGATCCTTTGATCATTATGTAGTGGCCTTCTTTGTCTCTTTTCACAGCCTTTGTTTTAAAGTCTATTTTATCGGATATGAGTATTGCCACTCCTGCTTTCTTTTGGTCTCTATTTGCATGGAATATCTTTTTCCAACCCTTCACTTTCAGTCTGTATGTGTCCCTTGTTTTGAGGTGGGTCTCTTGTAAGCAGCATATAGAGGGTTCTTGTTTTTGTATCCAATCAGCCAGTCTTTGCCTTTTGGTTGGGGCATTCAATCCATTTACGTTTAAGGTGATTATTGATAAGTATGATCCCGTTGCCATTTGTTTTATTATTTTGGGTTCGGGTTTATACTCCCTTTTTGTGTTTCCTGATTAGAGAACCCCAGAGTTAGCAGAAGGAAAGAAATCTTAAAAATTAGGGCAGAAATAAATGCAAAAGAAACAAAAGAGACCATAGCAAAAATCAACAAAGCCAAAAGCTGGTTCTTGGAAAGGATAAATAAAATTGACAGACCATTAGCCAGACTCATCAAGAAGCAAAGAGAGAAAAATCAAATCAATAAAATTAGAAATGAAAATGGAGAGATCACAACAGACAACTCAGAAATACAAAGGATCATAAGAGACTACTATCAGCAATTATATGCCAATAAAATGGACAACCTGGAAGAAATGGACAAATTCTTAGAAAAATACAATTTTCCAAAACTAAACCAGGAAGAAATAGACAATCTTAACAGACCCATCACAAGCACGGAAATTGAAACTGTAATCAGAAATCTTCCAGCAAACAAAAGCCCAGGTCCAGACGGCTTCACAGCTGAATTCTACCAAAAATTTCGAGAAGAGTTAACACCTATCCTACTCAAACTCTTCCAGAAAATTGCTGAGGAAGGGAAACTTCCAAACTCATTCTATGAGGCCACCATCACCCTAATACCAAAACCTGACAAAGACACTACAAAAAAAAAGAAAACTACAGGCCAATATCACTGATGAACATAGATGCAAAAATCCTCAACAAAATTCTAGCAATCAGAATCCAACAACACATTAAAAAGATCGTACACCATGACCAAGTGGGCTTTATCCCAGGGATGCAAGGATTCTTCAATATCCGCAAATCAATCAATGTAATTCACCACATTAACAAATTGAAAAATAAAAGCCATATGATTATCTCAATAGATGCAGAGAAAGCCTTTGACAAAATTCAACATCCATTTATGATAAAAACTCTCCAGAAAGCAGGAATAGAAGGAACATACCTCAACATAATAAAAGCTATATATGACAAACCCACAGCAAACATTATCCTCAATGGTGAAAAATTGAAAGCATTTCCCCTAAAGTCAGGAACAAGACAAGGGTGCCCACTTTCACCACTACTATTCAACATAGTTCTGGAAGTTTTAGCCACAGCAATCAGAGCAGAAAAAGAAATAAAAGGAATCCAAATTGGAAAAGAAGAAGTAAAACTCTCACTGTTTGCAGATGACATGATCCTCTACATAGAAAACACTAAAGACTCTACCAGAAAATTACTAGAGCTAATTAATGAATATAGTAAAGTTGCAGGATATAAAATCAACACACAGAAATCCCTTGCATTCGTATACACTAATAATGAGAAAGTAGAAGAAGAAATTAAGGAAACAATTCCATTCACCATTGCAACAAAAAGAATAAAATACTTAGGAATATATCTACCTAAAGAAACTAAAGACCTATATACAGAAAACTTTAAAACACTGATGAAAGAAATCAAAGAGGACACTAATAGATGGAGAAATATACCATGCTCATGGATCGGAAGAATCAATATAGTGAAAATGAGTATATTACCCAAAGCAATCTACAAATTCAATGCAATCCCTATCAAGATACCGGCGATATTTTTCACAGAACTAGAACAAATAATTTCAAGATTTGTATGGAAATACAAAAAAACACGAATAGCCAAAGCAATCTTGAGAAAGAAGGATGGAACTGGAGGAATCAATTTGCCTGACTTCAGGCTCTACTACAAAGCCACAGTCATCAAGACAGTATGGTATTGGCACAAAGACAGACATATAGATCAATGGAACAAAATAGAAAGCCCAGAGATAAATCCACATACATATGGACACCTTATCTTTGACAAAGGAGGCAAGAATATACAATGGAGTAAAGACAATCTCTTTAACAAGTGGTGCTGGGAAAACTGGTCAACCACTTGTAAAAGAATGAAGCTAGATCACTTTCTAACACCGCACACAAAGATAAACTCAAAATGGATTAAAGATCTAAATGTAAGACCAGAAACTATAAAACTCTTAGAGGAGAACATAGGCAAAACACTCTCTGACATAAACCACAGCAGGATCCTCTATGATCCACCTCCCAGAATTCTGGAAATAAAAGCAAAAATAAACAAATGGGATCTAATTAAAATTAAAAGCTTCTGCACAACAAAGGAAAACATAAGCAAAGTGAAAAGACAGCCTTCCGAATGGGAGAAAATAATAGCAAATGAAGCAACTGACAAACAACTAATCTCAAAAATATACAAGCAACTCCTGCAGCTCAATTCCAGAAAAATAAACGACCCAATAAAAAAATGGGCCAAAGAACTAAATAGACATTTCTCCAAAGAAGACATACGGATGGCTAACAAACACATGAAAAGATGCTCAACTTCACTCATTATAAGAGAAATGCAAATCAAAACCACAATGAGGTACCACTTCACACCAGTCAGAATGTCTGCGATCCAAAAATCTGCAAGCAATAAATGCTGGAGAGGGTGTGGAGAGAAGGGAACCCTCCTACACTGTTGGTGGGAATGCAAACTAGTACAGCCACTATGGAGAACAGTGTGGAGATTCCTTAAAAAATTGCAAATAGAAATGCCTTATGACCCAGCAATCCCACTGTTGGGCATACACACAGAGGAAACCAGAAGTGAAAGAAACACATGTACCCCAATGTTCATCGCAGCACTGTTTATAATAGCTAGGACATGGAAACAACCTAGATGTCCATCAGTAGATGAATGGATAAGAAAGCTGTGGTACATATACACAATGGAGTATTACTCAGCCATTAAAAAGAATACATTTGAATCAGTTCTGATGAGATGGATGAAACTGGAGCCGATTATACAGAGTGAAGTGAGCCAGAAAGAAAAACACCAATACAGTATACTAACACATATATATGGAATTTAGGAAGATGGCAATGATGACCCTGTATGCAGGACAGCAAAAGAGACACAGATGTGTATAGCGGACTTTTGGACTCAGAGGGAGAGGGAGAGGGTGTGATGATTTGGGAGAATGGCATTGAAACATGTATAATAACATGTAAGAATCGAAATACCAGTCTATGTCTGATGCAGGATATGACACGCTTGGGGCTGACGCGCGGAGATGACCCAGAGAGATGTTGTGGGGAGGGGGGTGGAAGGGGGGTTCATGTTTGGGAACGCATGTACACCTGTGGTGGATTCATGTCAATCTATGCCAAAACCAATACAGAATTGTAAAGTAAAAATTAAAAATAAATAAATAAATTTAAAAAAATAATAATTAAAAAAAAAAAAAAAGAAGATAAATCAGTATGTGTTGCTATCAGATATAAAGACGAATAT
>NW_024073169.1:0-4373 GCF_014754425.2 Oryx dammah
ACCAGTCTACTGGTGTAAATAGCATATGACATATATTTAAGAAGATATCTTTCCTTCTGCTAACTCTGGGGTTCTCTAATTCTTCCTTTTCTAGTTGCTTTAGGTGTAGAGTTAGGTTATTTATTTGACTTTTTTCTTGTTTCTTGAGGTATGCCTGTATTGCTATGAACTTTCCTCTTAGCACTGCTTTTATAGTGTCCCACAGGTTTTGGGTTGTTGTGTTTTCATTTTCATTAGTTTCTATGCATATTTTGATTTCTTTTTTGATTTCTTCTGTGATTTGTTGGTTATTCAGAAGCGTGTTGTTCAGCCTCCATATGTTGGAATTTTTAATAGGTTTCCTCCTGTAATTGAGATCTAATCTTAGTGCATTATGGTCAGAAAAGATGCTTGGAATGATTTCGATTTTTTTGAATTTATCAAGGTTATATTTATGGCCCAGGATGTGATCTATCCTGGAGAAGGTTCCATGAGCACTTGAGAAAAAGGTGAAATTCATTGTTTTGGGGTGAAATGTCCTATAGATATCAATTAGGTCTAACTGGTCTAATGTATCATTTAAAGTTTGCGTTTCTTTGTTAATTTTCTGTTTAGTTGATCTGTCCATATGTGTGAGTGGTGTATTAAAGTCTCCCACTATTATTGTGTTGTTGTTAATTTCCCCTTTCATACTTGTTAGCATTTGTCCTACATATTGTGGTGCTCCTATATTGGGTGCATATATATTTATAATTGTTATATCTTCTTCTTGGATTGATCCTTTGATCATTATGTAGTGGCCTTCTTTGTCTCTTTTCACAGCCTTTGTTTTAAAGTCTATTTTATCGGATATGAGTATTGCCACTCCTGCTTTCTTTTGGTCTCTATTTGCATGGAATATCTTTTTCCAACCCTTCACTTTCAGTCTGTATGTGTCCCTTGTTTTGAGGTGGGTCTCTTGTAAGCAGCATATAGAGGGTTCTTGTTTTTGTATCCAATCAGCCAGTCTTTGCCTTTTGGTTGGGGCATTCAATCCATTTACGTTTAAGGTGATTATTGATAAGTATGATCCCGTTGCCATTTGTTTTATTATTTTGGGTTCGGGTTTATACTCCCTTTTTGTGTTTCCTGATTAGAGAACCCCAGAGTTAGCAGAAGGAAAGAAATCTTAAAAATTAGGGCAGAAATAAATGCAAAAGAAACAAAAGAGACCATAGCAAAAATCAACAAAGCCAAAAGCTGGTTCTTTGAAAGGATAAATAAAATTGACAGACCATTAGCCAGACTCATCAAGAAGCAAAGAGAGAAAAATCAAATCAATAAAATTAGAAATGAAAATGGAGAGATCACAACAGACAACTCAGAAATACAAAGGATCATAAGAGACTACTATCAGCAATTATATGCCAATAAAATGGACAACCTGGAAGAAATGGACAAATTCTTAGAAAAATACAATTTTCCAAAACTAAACCAGGAAGAAATAGACAATCTTAACAGACCCATCACAAGCACGGAAATTGAAACTGTAATCAGAAATCTTCCAGCAAACAAAAGCCCAGGTCCAGACGGCTTCACAGCTGAATTCTACCAAAAATTTCGAGAAGAGTTAACACCTATCCTACTCAAACTCTTCCAGAAAATTGCTGAGGAAGGGAAACTTCCAAACTCATTCTATGAGGCCACCATCACCCTAATACCAAAACCTGACAAAGACACTACAAAAAAAAAGAAAACTACAGGCCAATATCACTGATGAACATAGATGCAAAAATCCTCAACAAAATTCTAGCAATCAGAATCCAACAACACATTAAAAAGATCGTACACCATGACCAAGTGGGCTTTATCCCAGGGATGCAAGGATTCTTCAATATCCGCAAATCAATCAATGTAATTCACCACATTAACAAATTGAAAAATAAAAGCCATATGATTATCTCAATAGATGCAGAGAAAGCCTTTGACAAAATTCAACATCCATTTATGATAAAAACTCTCCAGAAAGCAGGAATAGAAGGAACATACCTCAACATAATAAAAGCTATATATGACAAACCCACAGCAAACATTATCCTCAATGGTGAAAAATTGAAAGCATTTCCCCTAAAGTCAGGAACAAGACAAGGGTGCCCACTTTCACCACTACTATTCAACATAGTTCTGGAAGTTTTAGCCACAGCAATCAGAGCAGAAAAAGAAATAAAAGGAATCCAAATTGGAAAAGAAGAAGTAAAACTCTCACTGTTTGCAGATGACATGATCCTCTACATAGAAAACACTAAAGACTCTACCAGAAAATTACTAGAGCTAATTAATGAATATAGTAAAGTTGCAGGATATAAAATCAACACACAGAAATCCCTTGCATTCGTATACACTAATAATGAGAAAGTAGAAGAAGAAATTAAGGAAACAATTCCATTCACCATTGCAACAAAAAGAATAAAATACTTAGGAATATATCTACCTAAAGAAACTAAAGACCTATATACAGAAAACTTTAAAACACTGATGAAAGAAATCAAAGAGGACACTAATAGATGGAGAAATATACCATGCTCATGGATCGGAAGAATCAATATAGTGAAAATGAGTATATTACCCAAAGCAATCTACAAATTCAATGCAATCCCTATCAAGATACCGGCGATATTTTTCACAGAACTAGAACAAATAATTTCAAGATTTGTATGGAAATACAAAAAAACACGAATAGCCAAAGCAATCTTGAGAAAGAAGGATGGAACTGGAGGAATCAATTTGCCTGACTTCAGGCTCTACTACAAAGCCACAGTCATCAAGACAGTATGGTATTGGCACAAAGACAGACATATAGATCAATGGAACAAAATAGAAAGCCCAGAGATAAATCCACATACATATGGACACCTTATCTTTGACAAAGGAGGCAAGAATATACAATGGAGTAAAGACAATCTCTTTAACAAGTGGTGCTGGGAAAACTGGTCAACCACTTGTAAAAGAATGAAGCTAGATCACTTTCTAACACCGCACACAAAGATAAACTCAAAATGGATTAAAGATCTAAATGTAAGACCAGAAACTATAAAACTCTTAGAGGAGAACATAGGCAAAACACTCTCTGACATAAACCACAGCAGGATCCTCTATGATCCACCTCCCAGAATTCTGGAAATAAAAGCAAAAATAAACAAATGGGATCTAATTAAAATTAAAAGCTTCTGCACAACAAAGGAAAACATAAGCAAAGTGAAAAGACAGCCTTCCGAATGGGAGAAAATAATAGCAAATGAAGCAACTGACAAACAACTAATCTCAAAAATATACAAGCAACTCCTGCAGCTCAATTCCAGAAAAATAAACGACCCAATAAAAAAATGGGCCAAAGAACTAAATAGACATTTCTCCAAAGAAGACATACGGATGGCTAACAAACACATGAAAAGATGCTCAACTTCACTCATTATAAGAGAAATGCAAATCAAAACCACAATGAGGTACCACTTCACACCAGTCAGAATGTCTGCGATCCAAAAATCTGCAAGCAATAAATGCTGGAGAGGGTGTGGAGAGAAGGGAACCCTCCTACACTGTTGGTGGGAATGCAAACTAGTACAGCCACTATGGAGAACAGTGTGGAGATTCCTTAAAAAATTGCAAATAGAAATGCCTTATGACCCAGCAATCCCACTGTTGGGCATACACACAGAGGAAACCAGAAGTGAAAGAAACACATGTACCCCAATGTTCATCGCAGCACTGTTTATAATAGCTAGGACATGGAAACAACCTAGATGTCCATCAGTAGATGAATGGATAAGAAAGCTGTGGTACATATACACAATGGAGTATTACTCAGCCATTAAAAAGAATACATTTGAATCAGTTCTGATGAGATGGATGAAACTGGAGCCGATTATACAGAGTGAAGTGAGCCAGAAAGAAAAACACCAATACAGTATACTAACACATATATATGGAATTTAGGAAGATGGCAATGATGACCCTGTATGCAGGACAGCAAAAGAGACACAGATGTGTATAGCGGACTTTTGGACTCAGAGGGAGAGGGAGAGGGTGTGATGATTTGGGAGAATGGCATTGAAACATGTATAATAACATGTAAGAATCGAAATACCAGTCTATGTCTGATGCAGGATATGACACGCTTGGGGCTGACGCGCGGAGATGACCCAGAGAGATGTTGTGGGGAGGGGGGTGGAAGGGGGGTTCATGTTTGGGAACGCATGTACACCTGTGGTGGATTCATGTCAATCTATGCCAAAACCAATACAGAATTGTAAAGTAAAAATTAAAAATAAATAAATAAATTTAAAAAAATAATAATTAAAAAAAAAAAAAAAGAAGATAAATCAGTATGTGTTGCTATCAGATATAAAGACGAATAT
>NW_024073170.1:0-4372 GCF_014754425.2 Oryx dammah
TTAGGATGAAGTAGCCTTTCTGGAATAATTTTTAGTTGCAAAAAAAATGGTGCTGAAAATCCAGTTTTTTGTGGTCTGAATATGTAATCTAACAGGTTTATTGTATGACAGTGTTGACCAGATTTGAGCAGTTGGAATCATGGGACATTTCCTGTCTTAAAACATTAAGATAGTCAGTTGTTTTCTGAAGATAAGTGTGAAAAAGATACCATAGATACATTTATCAGCCCAAGAAATTCCACTTTGAGACATGGAATAAGCAGCTGGGGCCTGATCACAAAATCTGACATAGATGTGGGCAGCTGTACCTATGGATGATATTTAAAGGTAGGTTACTAGCTGAGTTCCAGCAGAGCTATTTAAAATCCTACAGGATGATGCTACAAAAGTGCTGCACTCATTACGTCAGCAAATTTTGGAAACCCAGCAGTAGTCACAGGAGTGGAAAAGGTCAGTCCTCACCAATTCCCAAGAAGGGCAGTACTAAAAAATGTTCAGATCACCAGACAATTGCAGTCATCTCCCATGCTAGTAAGGTTATGTTCAATGTCCTCAAGCTAAGCTTCATATGAATAGCTGATTCATTGGAAAACACCTTGAAACTGGGAAAGGTTGAAGGCAAGCAGAGAAGAGGGTGACAGAAGATGAGATGTTTGGGTGACATCACCGATTCAATGGAAATGAACTTAGGCAACTCCGGGAGAGGTCAGGGACCTGGAAACGTGGCATGAGCAGTCCGTGGGTAGACACGACTTGGCGACTGAACAATAACTAGCTGAACTCACTCAGGAAATTAGTGTACACATAAAAATAAACAGTCTGAACTTGGTACTGGGACACTTCAGTGTTTAGAGATCAGACAGGATGGGAATCCAAACCAAGAAGTACATTCAGTTCAGTTCAGTTCAGTTCAGTTCAGTTGCTCAGTCGTGTCCAACTCTTTGCAACCCCATGAATCACAGCACACCAGGCCTCCCAGTCCATCACCAACTCCCGGAGTTCACTCAAGCTCATGTCCATCGAGTCACTGATGCTATCCAGCCATCTCATCCTTTGTCGTCCCCTTCTCCTCCTGCCCCCAATCCCTCCTAGCATCACAGTCTTTTCCAATGAGTCAACACTTCACATGAGGTGGCCAAAGTATTGGAGTTTCAGCTTCAGCATCAGTCCTTCCAATGAACACCCAGGACTGATCTCCTTTAGGATAGACTGGTTGGATTTCCTTGCAGTCCAAGGGACTCTCAGGAGTCTTCTCCAACACCACAGTTCAAAGCATCGATTCTTTGGCACTCAGCTTTCTTCACAGTCCAAGTGTCACATCCATACATGACCATTGGAAAACTCATAGCCTTGACTAGACGTACCTTTGTTGGTGAAGTAATATCACTGCTTTTCAATATACTATCTAGATTGGCCATAACTTTCCTTCCAAGGAATGTCTTTTAATTTCATGGCTGCAATCACCATCTTCAGTGATTTTGGAGCTCCCCAAAATAAAGTTCGACACGGTTTCCTCTGTTTCCCCATCTATTTCCCATGAACTGATGGGACCAGATGCCATGATCTTCGTTTTCTGAATGTTGAGCTTTAAGCCAACTTTTTCACTCTCCTCTTTCACTTTCATCAAGAGGCTTTTTAGTTCCTCTTCACTTTCTGCCATAAGGGTGGTGTCATCTGCATATCTGAGGTTATTGATATTTTCCCGTCAATATTGATTCCAGCTTGTGCTTCTTCCAGCCCAGCGTTTCTCATTATGTACTCTGCATAGAAGTTAAATAAGCAGGGTGACAATATACAGCCTTTTCCTATCTGAAACTAGTCTATTGTTCCATGTACATTAGCCACTTCTAATTTTTCAAGTTAACTTTTGCCTGGTGTGTAATTTTTGTAGTCTCCACTTGTATATATTTTCATGTTTGAAGCGACTTTTGTTTTAGACAACATACAGCTCAGTCTTGTTTAGGTGTCTACCCTGCCATTTTCAGGTTTTTAATTGATGTATTTAGGACCATTTATATTTTGAGAAACTTATTAACTATTAAGGGCAGTCTGCCATTTTCTTATTTGTTCTGTGTGTTTTTCCTTCAATTCTCAATGTTTTTCTTTTCTTATTTGTGGATTTTTGAACATAAAATAATTTGACTTGGATCTGCATTGTTTTTGAGTATATGTCTTTGCATGGTTTTCTTAGTCTCTCTAGGTATTAAGATACACATAAGTAGTTTATCCGGAGAAGGCAATGACACCCTACTCCAGTACTCTTGCCTGGAAAATCCCAGGGACAGGGGAGCCTGGTGGGCTGCTGTCTTTGGGGTCGGATACAACTGAAGTGACTTAGCAGCAGCGGCAGGTAATTTATCACTCCCTACTGTTGCTGACATTTTACCACCTCAGATAAAATGTGGACTGCTTACTTCCATTTAGACTTATTGGTTCTCTTGACATTTTTAACATAAATGTCTGTAGTATCCTCTCTATATACATTGAGCACCATATCAGATGACAGTTTTGTACAACTATAATAAAATCAACAGGAAGATCATACTCATTATATTTACCCTTTAAAAAAAAAACCAACTCCATTCTAAAATCTCAATTCTTTTTCTACTTTGCTTTCTTTTGAAAAGTTCTTAAGTATAGTTCTGCTGGAGACAAATTCTCTCAGTTGTGCTTTGTTCAGGAAATTCTTTCTTTCTCCCATTAATTCAAAAGGATAGTTTACAAGATATAGAATTTGGAGTTGACAATTATTTTCATCCAGCTTTGGAAAAACGTTCTTAGTTCTTTCTGGCTCTATGCTCATTGATGAAATTTCCACTGATGCTTGAATCTTTTTTCCAAATACTTATTGCATAATATTTATCCCAAATAAGTATTTCATATCTATCAATCTGCTTATGAGGCTTTATTCTGTAAGTTTCAGGAATTTGAACATGATGTATCTTGTTTAACTTTTCATTTAGTATTGGCTTATAGCTGATTAACACTGTTGTGCTCACTTCAGGTAAACAGAGAAGGAACTCAGCCACGCATATGCATGTGACCATTCTCACTCAAACACCCTTCCTGTCAGATCTGCCACATTACACTCCACAGAGTTCCCTGTGCTATACAGTAGGTCCTTATTTGTCATCCACTGAAAAAATAGCAGTGTGTTCATGTCCACCCAAATTCCCTAACTGTCTCTTCTCCCATCATTCCCCCTGGCAACCATAAATTCCTTCTCTAAGTCTGTGAGTCTGTTTCTGTTCCACAAATAAGTTTGTTTGCAAAATTTCTTTTAAAATTCCATATATAGGGAATGTCTTACAATTTTTCTCCTTTTCTAACTTCACTTAGTATAACACTCTCTAGGTCCATCCATATTTTTTCAAATGACATTATTCCATTCTTTTAGTGGATGAGTAATATTCTACTGTGTGTGTGTGTGTGTGTGTGTGTGTGTGTGTGTATACCACATCTTCTTTACCCATTTCTCTGTTGATGGACATTTAGGTTGATTCCATATCATGACTATTGTAAATAGTGCTTCAATGAACATTAGGGTGTGTGTTTCCTCTTAGACCAAGTTTTTCACCAGATCCATGCCTGGGGAAAGATTGCAGGGTCATATGGTAGCTCTATTTTTAGTTTTCATAGGAGCATAAATACTTGTCTCCATAGTGGCTGTATCAACTAACAGTGTAGGAGGGTTACCTTCTCTCCACATACTCACCAGCATAGCTCTTTGGAATCATGTTAAGGGATATCATGCTGTAGTTTTGATTTGAATCTCTAATAATTACTGATATGAACATCTTTTCGTGGGTGTCTTGACCATCTGAATGTCTTCTTTGGAGAATAAACCTAAGGAGAGGAAAGATCTATAATCTGAAAACTGTAGTACACTAATGAAAGAAATTGAAGACAAAAACAGATAGAAGGATATACCATTATCTTCGGATAGAAAAATCAATATTGTCAAAATGACTATACTACCAAAAGCAATCTATAGATTCAATGCAATCTGTATGCAATTCACAAAGGCAATTTTTCACAGAACTAGAAAAAAAAAAAACCTTAAAATTTGAATGGAGACACAAAAGACCAAAAATAGACAAAGCAATCTTGAGAAAGAAAAATGGAGCTGGAGGAATGACACTTCCTGACTTCAGACTATACTACAAAGCTCTACACATTAAAAAAATATATATATGGTACTCATTATGACATCAAGACTTAATGAATCAGTGAATTGAAATGGACAAATTTAATTCAGATTACCGTTATATCTACTACTATGGGCAAGAATTCCTTAGGAGAAATGGAGTAGCCCTCACAGCCAACAAAACAGTCTGAAATACAGTACTTGGGTGCATTCTCAAAAACGACA
>NW_024073171.1:0-4372 GCF_014754425.2 Oryx dammah
TTGGCAATTTGATCTCTGGTTCCTCTGCCTTTTCTAAAACCAGCTTGTACATCTGGAAGTTCACAGTTCACGTATTGCTGAAGCCTGGCTTGGAGAATTTTGAGCATTACTTTACTAGCGTGTGAGATGAGTGCAATTGTGTCGTAGTTTGAGCATTCTTTGGCATTGCCTTTCTTTGGGATTGGAATGAAAACTGACCTTTTCCAGTCCTGGGGCCACTGCTGAGTTTTCCAAAGTTTCTGGCATATTGAGTGCAACACTTCCACAGCATCATCTTTGAGGATTTGAAATAGCTCCACTGGAATTCCATCACCTCCACTAGCTTTGTTCATAGTGATGCTTTCTAAGGCCCACTTGACTTCACATTCCAGGATGTCTGGCTCTAGGTGAGTGATCACACCATCATGATTATCTGGGTCATGAAGTTCTTTTTTGTACAGTTCTGTGTATTCTTGCCACCTCTTCTTAGTATCTTCTGCTTCTGTTAAGTCCATACCATTTCTGTCCTTTATTGAGCCCATCTTTGCATGAAATATTCCCTTGGTTTTCTCTAATTTTCTTGAAAAGATCTCTAGTGTTTCCCATTCTGTTGTTTTCCTCTATTTCTTTGCATTGATCGCTGAGGGAAGGGATAGATGTGTACCTATAGCTGACTCACACTTCATTGTAGAGCAGAAACAAACACATTGTAAAATGATTATAATTCAACTAAAAAATAATTTTAAAAACTCCTAGATCCAAACTTCTCTCTGTTACATCAGTAGATCCCCAAAGCAAAACTATATAATAAAACTTTAACAGTGTCATGGTTCACCCACCACACGATGGCAATTGTCTTTCTAGTATCTGTTGAGATAAAACAAAAACAGAATGCTATATAATTTAGTAGCACTCTTAATTTAGTTATATCTTATTAAGCACATCAGTATCTACATTCATTTGAAAAAAGTAACAGCTTCATTAATTCAGCCGAGTAGGTGAGCACGGCTGTAGCCCATTCAAAATTCTCTTCAGAGTTCTCTCACAGTTTTCACCATCCACACTTCATGGCACAAACCTGATAATTTGTTTGGGGTTTGGTCTACTTCATTTGAGGCACTATCAATAGTTTCCTTTAAAATAGTTGAAGGGCAAAAGTAACTTGGATATTGATATTGGCTCAACCACCGATATCAATTCTTAGTGCACTGGGAGGAGATTTAAGAGTTCATAAGGCCAGCTAGGGGCTTCCCTGGTGGCTCAGATGGTAAAGAATCTGCCTGCAATGCAGGAGACCCAGGTTCGATCACTGGGTCCAGAAGATCCCCTGAAGAAGAAAATGGCAACCCATTCCAGTATTCTTGCCTGGAGAATTCCACAGACGGAGGAGACTGGCAGGCTACAGTCCATGGGGTCAAAAAGGGTTGGACACGACTGAGTGACCAATGCCTTCACCAAGAGCAGCTATACCAGTTGTATGAAATCTAAAATGAGGCCAGAGTTTGGCATTTACCCTGAGATTTCCATTAAACATTTTCACTCATCCCCTGCCCCTGTCAAAAGACTCTCAGCCTAGAGGATGTGTGTGTGTGTGTGTGTGTGTGTGTGTGTATGTGTGTGTGTGTGTGCTTCGCTCAGTCATGTCTAACACTTTGCAACCCCATGGATTGTATAGCTTGCCAGGTTCCTCTGTCCATGGGGATTCTTAGAGGATACCTAAAGATTGGCCAAGTAGTTCTATAGGGAAGGAAAGACACATTTCAATTAAACATTCACCATAGCCAGTGGATCACAGACCTTTTATGATATGAATTAGGTATGGCTATAGGGAAACAATCTTAGCAGATTTTAGTAGTTTTTCCTTAATGACACAGTCATTAAACACAAAAGCAAGATCCTAACCAACCCAGCTTTGCCTGACTCTAAATTCTACGGTCTTTCAACTATACCATGCTGATCAACAAATTCATCCATAAGGCTCTTTAGGGGTAGCATTCGAAGCCTACCCTCAGTTCTCTTAAATCAAAGCCAACCCAACTGGAGTCACAGGTGGGTGATTTCAATAAGGGTATAGAACTAATTCTTCCTAGAGCAATGGGAAGAATCCCCCGAGGACTGTCAAGGATAGATTACAGGATTCTGCTGAGAGTTAAAGACTCGGCCTCCTATACCAAGTTCAGTAATTGAATGTCTTGGATGAACTCACTTAACTTTTAGGTGCTGCAATTTCCCCAACTATGAAATGAGAATTACCAAATGAAAATTTTGGATTTTCAAGCCTCCACTAGGTAATATAGAGAAGTTTCTCTGTATCAAATTTCAAATATCTGCAAGACATTTAAAGAAAAATATAGGCACCAAAAAGCAGATTAAAATGACCTAAATTTTGGAGAGGTACAGTATTGCAAAATTTGATTTAAAGGTAAGGACTCTGTTCTGAGGTGGGCGTTATAATTAATTTTTCATTTGGACTAAACTGCTTTGTTCCTCTAATCCAAATTAAAATGAGGGCATAGTTAATACATTTAAATCACCAAGAAGAAAATAAAAATTGCAACCAAAAATGTATATATTTATTACTTTTTGATCAATAAAGTTTTTATTTCTGGAAATGTGGTAGTATAACCAGATATATAAATTTTGTAGTTTAAATTCTGAAATAGAAGCAACTTTAAACATACAGTACAAAAAACAATTGTAAATGTTATTTAATTCTGATGGAATTGGCACTTCATATTATTGGTTTCTGTAGAAATTGAATCAATAATAAATAATCTCAGAACTAAGAAAAGGACCGCTAATGCGTAGATGGTCTCAGAAGACAGTCTGTATATATTTACCCTTAGAAAATTAACTTTATCATCCTCCCAAGCCCTTTAAGCAGGAGAAGGGAGTTTCTCTCCTCTCTGCTTTGATTTTCTTCCATGAGTGTATTTACCATGGCTTTTGTGTAGGAATTACTATGTACAGTAACTGTAGTTGTACTTGAGGCTAGCAAATCAACATTGCTACTGAGTGACAAGACAAAACAATTATCAATGGAAATGTTACATTCTCAAATAGAATTTTTTAAATATAATAGCTGTTTATTTCTTGTAAAACACTACTAAACAGAGTAATGAGAAATTATTGAAATTCAGGTAATTTTTCAAACATAAAGAATTTCTGAAAGCATTGAGGGTGTCATGTATCCCTTCTGTTCAGTTCAGTTCAGTCACTCAGTCATGTCCGACTCTTTGCGACCCCATGAATCGCAGCACGGCAGGCTTCCCTGTCCATCACCAACTCCCGGAGTTCACTCAGACTCATGTCCATCGAGTCCGTGATGCCATCCAGCCATCTCATCCTCGGTCATCCCCTTCTCCTCCTGCCCCCAATCCCTCCCAGCATCAAAGTCTTTTCCAATGAGTCAGCTCTTCGCATGAAGTGGCCAAAGTACTGGAGTTTCAGCTTTAGCATCATTCCGTCCAAAGAAAACCCAGGGCTGATCTCCTTCAGAATGGACTGGTTGGATCTCCTTGCAGTCCAAGGGACTCTCAAGAGTCTTCTCCAACACCACACTTCAAAAACATCAGTTTTTCGGCGCTCAGCCTTTTTCACAGTCCAACTCTCACATCCATACATGACCACAGGAAAAACCATAGCCTTGACTAGACGGACCTTAGTCAGCAAAGTAATGTCTCTGCTTTTGAATATGCTATCTAGGTTGGTCATAACTTTTCTTCCAAGGAGTAAGCGTCTTTTAATTTCATGGCTGCACCTTCTGCAGTGATTTTGGAGCCCCCAAAAATAAAGTCTGACACTGTTTCCACTGTTTCCCCATCTATTTCCCATGAAGTGATGGGACCAGATGCTATGATCTTCGTTTTCTGAATGTTAAGCTTTAAGCCAACTTTTTCACTCTCCTCTTTCACTTTCATCAAGAGGCTTTTTAGTTTCTCTTCACTTTCTGCCAAAGGGTGGTGTCATCTGCATATTTGAGGTTATTGATATTTCTCCCGGCAATCTTGATTCCAGCTTGTGCTTCTTCCAGCCCAGCATTTCTCATGACGTACTCTGCATAGAAGTTAAACAAGCAGGGTGACAATATACAGCCTTGATGTACTCTTTTTCCTATTTGGAACCAGTCTGTTGTTTCATGTCCAGTTCTAACTGTTGCTTCCTGACCTGCATATAGGTTTCTCAAGAGGCAGGTCAGGTGTTCTGAGATCAATGCAGGTGTTCCCATCTCTTTCAGAATTTTCCACACTTTATTGTGATCCACAAAGTCAAAGGCTTTGGCATAGTCAATAAAGCAGAAATAGATGTTTTTCTGGAACTCTCTTGCTTTTTCCATGATCCAGCAGATGTTGGCAATTTGATCTCTGGTTCCTCTGCCTTTTCTAAAACCAGC
>NW_024073172.1:0-4371 GCF_014754425.2 Oryx dammah
AGAACTTTCCAGCAGCTGAGGCATTTAAAGGCTGTGTGAGTCTTCGGTTCTGGCTGCCCAACCCCTATATGCTCTCCATAGTAGAAGTCACGAAGTAACACAATCAGATTTCCTCCTGTGGGATCAACAATCTTGTTTGGACTTGCTAAACTTGGAAAATCAGTTTTTGTCAGTCCATTTCCCCCTAAAGGTCTTACAGGCTTGCAATGAACATTGTCCTTTGCCAAAGGTGTTGGACAAGGTTCTCCATGCTGAACATGGCTTAGTGAGGTATGGACATGGTCTGGTGTGCTTTGCTGAGTAGTCACTGGATGAACAATACCTGAAGGGGAAAAACCTAAAGAATGTTCCCCTATCATGCCATCGCTGAGTTTAGGCCTTTTGGGATTTGTGCTCTTTGTTTCCAAAGTGAAAACTCGCTTTGATACATGAGGACTTTTATTCATATCTCCTGCAGAAACTGCTGTTGCTGCTGGATGCTGCAATGAACTTGGGAAGGTAATCAAAGAAGAACGTAACTCCTTTGAGAAGCTATTAGGTACTATTTGTGGAGAAATATTTTCATCATCAGCTTGAGACAAAGGTTCAATAATAATAGGACTACCTGTTGATCTTGATTCAGAGTCAGAAACCCGCAAGACACTCTTTGCTTCTGATGTAGGAGTCACATGACTAACAGGCTGTAATTTGTGAGCGTTACCTTTCCTGAAGTGACCATACCTTTTTCTCCTTGACCAAGAACCTGGGGTGACTCTGTTCAGTATGTTTGAAACGACCGGTTTTGAAGCTGAGGTCATCCCAACAAAGATCACATCAGCATCTTCATTTACATGTTCCACTCCAACCAAGATCACTTCATCATCATCATCATCTACTTGTTTGGTTTCTCCCTCGCTCTTCCGTAGTTCTGGCTCTTGTTCTTCTTCACGTAACATACATGGTGGTTCCATATTGTTAATACACTTTTTCATTCTTACAGGGTGCGGCCACAAGTCCCAGTGCTTCCTTTATACAAACTGCCACCTAAGTATAAACATACTACGTATTAGTTAAGTACAGAAAAATGTGCAATTTGATTATCTCCAAAACTCTAGGGTTAGTTATAAACACCCTTATCTTACAGACAAAGACACTGAGTGTCAAAGAGACTGAATGACAGCTGAAAAACCTATGACCAGAAGTCTACAGCACGCTAGAATCATAGCTTTCTCCCATGTTCACTTTGATCTCTTCTATTTAAAAAAAGAAAGAAAAAAGAAAAACACACCACCACTACTGATCATTAGGTGAAATCACATGTAAAGCACGAGTAGTTTTACAAAAGCACTATGGTACAGTGTTGAGAAACATGGACTTTGGAGTCAAAGAGGATTAAGTTGGAATTCTAAGTTAACCACACACCAGTTGCATCTTCTTGGGCAAATTTATAACTTTTAAACGTGTTTCTGTATCTTAAAGACAAACATGCTTATTTCTTAGACTTAAGGTTAACAGCTCTTTTTGAAAGGCATCAGCTATTCAATGGCATCTTATTTTGTAGTAAACTTGGAAGAAAATGTCTCTTAAATGCACATTACAACTGATTCACAAATCCTACTTTCATAAATCTTAATAAAGAAAATAGGTAGCAAATTCAAAGTGGAAAGTATCTATACACAGTTAACAAACAGCATAATTCAATGTCAAGCACTTAACACAGGCCTAGGAAATAGAGAATGAACTCTCTTGATAATCTCACCCCAATTCCACACTGATATATCCTAAATTTCTCCCTCTAATCCTGGCTAAACTTAAATCCAATAATGCTTTATCCTTTACTCCACAGGTCTCTTCCCCACATAGCAGGCAAAGTGATGCCACTATTTCTCTCATCCCAATATCAGACAGAGACATCACACACACACACACAACCGATATCCCTTATGAACCCAGGTGAAAGAGTCCTTAACAAAATACTGGCAAACAACACCTAACAACATATAAAAAAGATTGTATGCCATGATCACGGGATTTACGGAGGTATGCAAAGTTGGTTCGTTATATGAAAATCAATCAACATTATGCCGTTTTAAAACAATGAAACAAAAAAACACATCTGCCAGCAGAAAAAGCATTTCCCTGAATCGAGCACCTTTGCATAATAGGGGTTACAGAAGCACTTAATAACTAAGAACAGAAGAGAACTTTCTCAATCAAAGGCTACCTGTAAAAGACCCACACCTAACATCATAGTTAATAACGTAAAACTGAAAGCTTTCCCTCTCAGACGGGGAGCACCACAAGGAAGTCTATTACACACTCTGGCTCAACATTATACTGGCAGTTCTATAACCAGAGCAATCAGGTAACAAAAAGGAATTGTTGCTGTTGTTTCAAAAAAAAAAAAAAAAAAAAAACAGCCTTCAGAATGGAAAGGAAAAAGTCAAAATATATTGGAGATGACATACTTTTGTATCTAGAAAATCTTGAAGAAAACCACAAGTATTAGAATTAATATAAAGCTGGCAGAATACAAGACAAATAGTTTAAAAGTCAATCACATTTCTATACAGTAGCAACAAATGTTCCGAAAACGAAGTTAAGTAAATACTTGAATCTACACTAGCATTAAAAAGAATACTTAGGAAGTCAGACAGAGAAAGACAATATATTCTTTTTAATGGCTGAGTAATACTCCATTGTGTATATGTACCACAGCTTTCTTATCCATTCATCTGTTGATGGACATTTAGGTTGTTTCCATGTCCTGGCTCTTATAAACAGTGCTGCCATGAACATGGGAGTACATATGTCTCTTTCAATTCTGGTTTCCTTGCTGTGTATGCCCAGCAGTGGGGTTGCTCGGTCATATGGCAGTTCTATTTGCAACTTTTTAAGGAATCTCCACACTGTTCTCCATAGCGGCTGTCCTAGTTTGCATTCCCACCAAGAGTGTAAGAGGGTTCCCTTTTCTCTGCACCCTCTCCAGCATTTACTGCTTGCAGACTTTATATGAATCAATTCTAATGAGATGGATGAAACTGGAGCCAATTATACACAGTGAAGTTAAGCCAGAAAGAAAAACACCAATACAGTATATGAACACATGTATATATGGAATTTAGAAAGATGGTCATGATAACCCTGTATGCGAGACAGCAGAAGAGACACAGATGTACAGAACGGACTTTTGGACTCTGAGGGAGAGGGAGAGGGAGAGGGTGGGATAGTTTGGGAGAATGGCACAGAAACATGTACACTATCATGCAAGAAACGAATCGCCATCCTATGTTCGATGCAGGATACAGGATGCTTGGGGCTGGTGCACTCCGGTGATCCAGACAGAGGAGATGGGGTGGGAGGTGGCAGGGAGGATTCAGATTTGGGAACACATGTACACCCGTGGCGGATTCATGTCAATGTATGGCAAATCCAATACAGTATCGTAAAGTAAAATAAAGTAAAAATAAAATTTTAAAAAAAGAAAGACAAATATGGTATGGTATCACTTACATGGACTCTAAAATATGACGCAAATAAACTTATCTATGAAACAGAAACAGACTCACAGACATAGAGAGCAGACTATGTGATTACCAAGAGGGGAAAGGTGGGGCAGGCATAGATTGGGAGCTGGTGATTAGCAGATGCAAACTATAATATACAAAACAGACAAACAAGATCGTACTGTATAGCACAAGGAACTATATTCATCATTTGTGATAAACAAGAATGGAAAAGGATATGAAAAAAATTGTGCGTGCCTGTGTGTGTGTTTACATAGAAAGGAAAGGAAAGGTAAAGGCAACGAAAGGAAAGGACAACTGTTGGCAAGCACGTACAGCAACTGGATCCTGTGTGTTATGAATAGATTTCAAAATGGTGCAACTGCTACAGAAAACAGTTTAAAGGCTCCTGGAAAAATTAAAAAAAAAAAAATAGAACTGACACATGATTCAGCAATTCCACTTCAGGATATAAATTCAAAAGAAGTTAACATGGGGCCTTGAGATATATACAGAGCCATGCTCACAGCAGCACTAACCACAACAACTAACAGATGGAAGCATCTAACTGTCCAGCAAATGTGATATATACAGACAATGATACATTATTTAGCCATATATAGAAAATTCTGTCACATGCTACAACATGCATGATCATTTCAGACATCAAGCCAAATGAAATAAGCCAGTCATAAAAAAAGACAAATACTGTAAGTTTCGACTTGTATGAAATATCTAACATACTCAGGCAATAGAAAGGAAACAAAAAAGAACGATGGAGTCCACGGTCTAGGTAAACAGGGAAGAAAAGAGGAGTTGTTTAATGGGACAGGTGATGCGTATAGAGTTTCAGTTTTGCAAGATGAAAAGGGGTAGAGAGCTGTTT
>NW_024073173.1:0-4369 GCF_014754425.2 Oryx dammah
TTCTTCACAGTCCAACTCTCACATCCATACATGACCACAGGAAAAACCATAGCCTTGACTAGATGGACCTTAGTCAGCAAAGTAATGTCTCTGCTTTTGAATATACTATCTAGGTTGGTCATAACTTTCCTTCCAAGGAGTAAGCGTCTTTTAATTTCATGGCTGCAATCACCATCTGCAGTGATTTTGGAGCTCAAAAAAATAAAGTCTGACACTGTTTCCACTGTTTCCCCATCTATTTCCCATGAAGTGATGGGACCGGATGCCATGATCTTCGTTTTCTGAATGTTGAGCTTTAAGCCAACTTTTTCACTCTCCTCTTTCACTTTCATCAAGAGGCTTTTTAGTTCCTCTTCACTTTCTGCCATAAGGGTGGTGTCATCTGCATATCTGAGGTTATTGATATTTCTCCTGGCAATCTTGATTCCAGCTTGTGTTTCTTCTAGTCCAACATTTCTCATGATGTACTCTGCATATAAGTTAAATAAGCAGGGTGACAATATGCAGCCTTGAAGTACTCCTTTTCCTATTTGGAACCAGTCTGTTGTTCCATGTCCAGTTCTAACTGTTGCTTCCTGACCTGCATACAGATTTCTCAAGAGGCAGGTCAGGTGGTCTGCTATTCCCATCTCTTTCAGAATTTTCCACAGTTTATTGTGATCTACACAGTCAAAGGCTTTGGCATAGTCAATAAAGCAGAAATAGATGTTTTACTGGAACTCTTGCTTTTTCCATGATCCAGCGGATGTTGGCAATTTGATCTCTGGTTCCTCTGCCTTTTCTAAAACCAGCTTGAACATCAGGGAGTTCACGGTTCACGTATTGCTGAAGCCTGGCTTGGAGAATTTTGAGCATTCCTTTACTAGCATGTGAGATGAGTGCAATGGTGCGGTAGTTTGAGCATTCTTTTGCATTGCCTTTCTTTGGAATTGGAATGAAAACTGACCTTTTCCAGTCCTGTGGCCACTGCTGAGTTCTCCAAATTTGCTGGCATACTGAGCGCAGCACTTTCACAGCATCATCTTTCAGGATTTGAAACAGCTCAACTGGAATTCCATCACCTCCACTAGCTTTGTTCGTAGTGATGCTTTCTAAGGCCCACTTGACTATATATATATATTTATAGCAGGTACACTAACTATATATCCTGCAGATCAAAAACTACCAGGTTTGTGTATCGGCTAAGTAACTGGCAGCAGAGCAGAAGGAAAGTGGGGTGGGGTGCACAGGACTAGATCCACAGGTAAACCTCCAGGTGGAGAGACCCAGGCACAGGACCTTCTTGCAGTAGTAGTTTTTATATACAAAGTTGAAGGTTTCAGAAAGTGAGAATTCCTTTTCAATCCAACCAAATGAAGAATAAAAACCTGCTAACTCTGGACACTGGACTGGGAACGATTCATGGGAAATTATCACAGAGTGTAGGTCTGAGGAGGTCGTTTAGCAACACCCTTGTGAGACATGAGGGAAATTCACTCACCCTATATTTTGGCAAAAACTTAAAATACATTGATGAAGAACCATCAATATTGGGCCCATGGAACTCAGCTGGAATGTGTAGCAAGTCATTTAAGACTTTATCCAGGGGTCACCTGGGTAACCCTGAAGTAGCTACCCTCATGGGGCCAACTAGATCTAATAGAACTTCTCTATGACCAATACTAAAATGAGAATGCATGTAAGTAATGACTTGGCCCAGTTTAAACATATTCAAAAGACTGATACAACAGAGAAAGAAATTGATTTGGAGCCTAATAACCTGATTAGTGTTTCTAGAAATGTTTCTGCAATTAGCTAACTGTGACCTGGGGCACATCCCTTAGTGTCTTGGGATACTGCATTCTTCATAAATTCAAATTGTTGGATTCATTTTATACAATACCTTCCAGAACTGTAATTCAAGATCCATTCCTATATTCTCTCTTTTCTGTCATTCTGTTTTTCTATAACATATGAAAATGCATCTGTCCAAAATTAAGGAAAACAGAGGAAGTAAGAGAAAGAAAATAATGGTATTTATAAGTTAGAGCCAGCTACTCAATGATCAAATATTGAATAAGTATTTATAGTGCATAGTTGTATATTGTGTTTACAGAATAACGGGAATGCTAATAATTGGTCAGTATGTTTATTTTTGGAAGCACTGAGTGCAGCAGTGCATGCACAGGACCTCTCGAAGGAGGGCACCTATCATTATCTTCATTACCTCCACCATGGTTTGGTCTCAGGTAAAACAACAGGGAGGGAACATAGCCCCACCCAAAAACAGAAAATTGGATTAAAGATTTTCTAAGAATGGCCTGACAGAATGTGGTCCACCGGAGAAGGGAATGGCAAGCCACTTCAGTATTCTTGCCTTGAGAACCCCATGAACAGTATGAAAAGGCAAAATGATAGGATGCCAAAAGAGGAACTCCCCAGGTCATTCGGTGCCCAATATGCTACTGGAGATCAGTGGAGAAATAACTCCAGAAAGAATGAAGGGATGAAGCCAAAGCAAAAACAATACCCAGTTGTGGATGTGACTGGTAATAGAAGCAAGATCCGATGCTGTAAAGAGCAATATTGCATAGGAACCTGGAATGTCAGGTCCATGAATCAAGGCAAATTGGAAGTGGTCAAACAAGAGATGGCAAGGGTGAATGTCGACATTCTAGGAATCAGTGAACTAAAATGGACTGGAATGGGTGAATTTAATTCAGATGACCATTATATCTACTACTGTGGGCAGGAATCCCTCAGAAGAAATGGAGTAGCCATCATGGTCAACAAGAGTCCAAAATGCCGTACTTGGATGCAATCTCAAAAACAACAGAATGATCTCTGTTCGTCTCCAAGGCAAACCATTCAATAGGACAGTTATCCAAGTCTATGCCCCAACCAGTAATGCTGAAGAAGCTGAAGTTGAACGGTTTTATGAAGAGCTACAAGACCTTTTAGAACTAACATCCAAAAAAGATGTCCTTTTCATTATAGGGGACTGGAATGCAAAACTATGAAGTCAAGAAACACCTGGAGTAACAGGCAAATTTGGCCTAGGAATGCGGAATGAAGCAGGGCAAAGACTAAGAGTTTTGCCAAGAAAATGCACTGGTCATAGCAAACACCCTCTTCCAACAACACGAGAGAAGACTCTACACATGAACATCACCAGATGGTCAACACCGAAATCAGAGTGATTATATTCTATGCAGCCAAAGATGGAGTACCTCTTTACAGTCAAAAAAAAACAAGACCAGGAGCTGACTGTGGCTCAGATCATGAACTCCTTATTGCCAAATTCAGACTTAAATTGAAGAAAGTAGGGGAAACTGCTAGACCATTCAGATATGACCTAAATCAAATCCCTTATGAGTATAGAGTGGAAGTGAGGAATAGATTCAAGGGCCTAGATCTGATATATAGAGTGCCCAATGAACTATGGAATGAGGTTCGTGACATTGTACAGGAGTCAGGGATCAAGACCATCCCCATGGAAAAGAAATGCAAAAAAGCAAAATGGCTGTCTGGGGAGGCCTTACAAATAGCTGTGAAAACAAGAGAGGCGAAAAGCAAAGGAGGAAAGGAAAGATACAAGCATCTGAATGCAGAGTTCCAAAGAATAGCAAGAAGAGATAAGAAAGCCTTCTTCAGCGATCAATGCAAAGAAATAGAGGAAAACAACAGAACAGGAAAGACTAGAGATCTCTTCAAGAAAATTAGAGATACCAAGGGAACATTTCATGCAAAGATGGGCTCGATAAAGGACAGAAATGGTATGGACCTAACAGAAGCAGAAGATATTAAGAAGAGGTGGCAAGAATACACAGAACTGTACAAAAAAGATCTTCACGACCCAGATAATCATGATGATGTGATCACTAATCTAGAGCCAGACATCTTGGAAAGTGAAGTCAAGTGGGCCTTAGAAAGCATCACTACGAACAAAGCTAGTGGAGGTGATGGAATTCCAGTTGAGCTGTTTCAAATCCTGAAAGATGATGCTGTGAAAGTGCTGCACTCAATATGCCAGCAAATTTGGAAAACTCAGCAGTGGCCACAGGACTGGAAAAGGTCAGTTTTCATTCCAATTCCAAAGAAAAGCAATGCAAAAGAATGCTCAAACTACCGCACCATTGCACTCATCTCACATGCTAGTAAAGGAATGCTCAAAATTCTCCAAGCCAGGCTTCAGCAATATGTGAACCGTGAACTTCCAGATGTTCAAGCTGGTTTTAGAAAAGGCAGAGGAACCAGAGATCAAATTGCCAACATCCACTGGATCATGGAAAAAGCAAGAGAGATCCAGAAAAACATCTATTTCTGACTGTGTGGATCACAATAAACTGTGGAAAATTCTGAAAGAGATGGGAATAGCAGACCACCTGAC
>NW_024073174.1:0-4369 GCF_014754425.2 Oryx dammah
AACATTTCCTGCAAAGATAGGCTTGATAAAAGACAGAAATGGTATGGACCTAACAGAAGCAGAAGATATTAAGAAGAGGTGGCAAGAATACACGGAAGAACTGTACAAAAAAGATCTTCACGACCCAGATAGTCATGATGATGTGATCACTCATCTAGAGCCAGACATCTTGGAAAGTGAAGTCAAGTGGGCCTTAGAAAGCATCACTACGAACAAAGCTAGTGGAGGTGATGGAATTCCAGTTGAGCTGTTTCAAATCCTGAAAGATGATGCTGTGAAAGTGCTGCACTCAATATGCCAGCAAGTTTGGAAAACTCAGCAGTGGCCACAGGACTGGAAAAGGTCAGTTGTCATTCCAATCCCAAAGAAAGGCAATGCCAAAGAATGCTCAAACTACTGCACAATTGCACTCATCTCACACTCTAGTAAAGTAATGCTCAAAATTCTCCAAGCCTGGCTTCAGCAATACATGAAACATGAACTTTCTGATGTTCAAGCTGGTTTTAGAAAAGGCAGAGGAACCAGAGGTCAAATTGCCAACATCTGCTGGATCATGGAAAAAGCAAGAGAGTTCCAGAAAAACATCTATTTTTGCTTTATTGACTATGTCAAAGCCTTTGACTGTGTGGATCACAAGAAACTGTGGAAATCTGAAAGAGATAGGAATACCAGACCACCTAGCCTGCCTCTTGAGAAATCTGTATGCAGGTCAGGAAGCACCAGTTAGAACTCAACATGGAACAACAGACTGGTTCCAAATAGGAAAAGGAGTACGTCAAGGCTGTATATTGTCACCCTGCTTATTTAACTTATATGCAGAGTACATTATGAAAAACGCTGGACTGGAAGAAACACAAGCTGGAATCAAGATTGCTGGGAGAAATATCAATAACCTCAGATATGCAGATGACACCACCCTTATGGTAGAAAGTGAAGAGGAGCTAAAAAGCCTCTTGATGAAAGTGAAAGAGGAGAGCGAAAAAGTTGGCTTAAAGCTCAACATTCAGAAAACGAAGATCATGGCATCTGGTCCCATCACTTCATGGCAAATAGATGGGAAACAGTAGAAACAGTGTCAGACTTTATTTTGGGGGGCTCCAAAATCACTGCAGATGATGACTTCAGCCATGAAATTAAAAGACGCTTACTCTTTGGAAGAAAAGTTATGACCAACCTAGATACTATATTCAAAAGCAGAGACATTACTTTGCCGACTAAGGTCCGTCTAGTCAAGGCTATGGTTTTTCCTGTGGTCATGCATGCATGTGAGAATTGGACTGTGAAGAAGGCTTAGTGCTGAAGAATTGATGCCTTTGAAGTGTGGTGTTGGAGAAGACTTTTGAGAGTCCCTTGGACTGCAAGGAGATCCAACCAGTCCATTTTGAAGGAGATCAACCTTGGGATTTCTTTGGAAGGAATGATGCTATAACTGAAGGTCCAGTACTTTGGCCACCTCATGCAAAGAGTTAACTCATTGGAAAAGACTCTGCTTCTGGGAGGGATTGGGGGCAGGAGGAGAAGGGGATGACTGAGGATGAGATGGCTGGATAGTATTATGGACTCGATGGACGTGAGTTTGAGTGAACTCTGGGAGATGGTGATGGACAGGAGGCCTGGCATGCTGCTATTTTGGGGTCGCAAAGGGTTGGACACGACTGAGTGACTGAACTGAACTGAACTGAACTGAACTGACTAGAAGGAGCTTTGTGGACAAAGTAATGTCTCTGCTTTTTAATATGCTGTCTAGGTTGGTCATAAGTTTCCTTCCAAGGAGTAAGCATCTTTTAATTTCATGGTTGCAATCACCTTCTGCAGTGATTCTGGAGCCCAAAACAATAAAGTCAGCCACTGTCCATTTTCCCCATCTACTTGTCATGAATTGATGGGGTCGGATGCCATGATCTAGTTTTTCTGAATGTTGAGCTTTAAGCCAAGATTTTCGCTCTTCTCTTTCATTTTCATCAAGAGGCTCTTTTGTTCTCTTTCACTTTCTGCCATAAGGGTGGTGTCATCTGCATATCTGAGGTTATTGATTTTTCTCCCAGCAATCTTGACTCCAGCTTGTGCTTCATCCAGCTCAGCATTTCTCATGATGTACTGTGCATATAAGTTAATTAAATAGGGTGACAATATACAACTTTGACATACTCCTTTCCCTTTTTGGAAGCTGTCTGTTGCTCCATGAGAAAAGAATCTAAATAAGAGTGGATATATGTATATGTATAACTTATTCACTGTTCAACAAAAACTGGCATTTATAGCATTGCAAATCAATTATACTGCATTAAAAATAAAAAATGAATTAAAAATAAATCAAAGATCTGGAATAAACCATAACCACATGTATAACAGCTTTCAGTGAGCCTTTGGAGTACTAGCTGATTAGGGAACCCAAGAATAATCTTGGGAGATCTCCAAACTTGTCATTGCTATCTGAAATGAATAAAGTCTTGAGTACTTTCCACTCTGAAATTTGTATCTGTCAAAAGCCCTTTTCTTCATATGCATAGTCATGATATTATCATGTTGGTCAAATGGTACTTTGTCTAAGAACTCAGTAATTAACTCATATTTCAAATAAGAACATCTATAGGAAGGGGAGATTGCTCAATGACTGATAACCAAGGAAGATGCTGGAAATACTCATATATTGCTGTGAAATACATCAAGGAGTTTGCCATCTCAGACCCTCCACCTGGGACTGCTGGTCCTTATTCAGCTTCCTTAATCCTTGGCTTCCTATCAGCACCAGAGAGCATTCAGTATGGATGAAGCACTGGATTATCTGAGACAAGTCAGTCTCCTGTTGAGTGCCATGGTCTAAATCCTTGTGTTTTCCAAAATTCATAGGTTGAAAACTTAATTCCCAAATTAATGATTTTAGGAGGTGGGACCAATGGAAATGATTAGGTCATGAGGGCAGAGCCCACATGAATGAGATTAGGGCTCTTGTGAAAGAGGCCTGAAATACTTGCTCATCCCTTCTATTTAGGGTTATATCCTGGAAGAGGCCCTCACTCACTCTACCATGCTGGCACCCTGATCTTGGAGTTCTAGCCTCCAGAACTGTGATAAATAATGTGGTTTATAAACCACTCAGCTTCTGGCATTTTGTAACAGCAGCCTGCATGCACTAAAACACTGGACATGATTAAATGGGAAAAAAATTGTCAATCTTGTTTTCCCTTCCAAGCTCATGAATGTGAAAGAGGGAGCATAGATATTCAATCCCTGTGGCACATGGTGACATATTCCATAGAATTGTACATTTCTTTCCAATTGTACTTCTTTGACGTGTTCACGTGGGAACATATTTTCTGAGAGGTAATTAACATTTAAACCTATAGATTGTGCATTTTATGTGTTCAGTTGAGGGCCTTAAGAGCAAAGATAGAAGTTTCTCAAAATAAAAGCAATTCAGCCTGAAGACGGTACCATTACTGGGACCCCAATCTCCCACCTGTCAGCATAAAGATGAAGAAAATGGACCCTATGTCCAGTCACTGGGCTCTCATCAGAATCCTAACATAACTACTCTTTGATTTAGAAAATCTGTCTTCACTTCTCTAAGGCTTGGTTTTCTCAACTAGAAAAGGAAAATTAAAGTAGAAAATCCTTTACCTTTCCAAAAATTATGCAAATCGCTGTATAAAACATGATTCCAATTGAGGTTTGTTCTTTTTCCCAAAAAGAAAATTATCGATTGGTTTAGCAGCTTCCCTTTTTGGATCTCTTATACTTCTCATTACCGGCTCTCTGTCACAGTGTACTTCTCTAGCTTAGCTTTAAGAGAAAATAATTGATAGAAATAATTACTTGACTTATGGAATATTACTTTTATCTTTGATCTTCCACTGAAAAGCAGGAGTTGTAGTTAAGCACACTAGTGAAAGTAGCTGTTCTTAAATGTCAGGATATCAAAGTGAGAAGTTTGCTGTGTGTAGTTGCTCAGTCGTGTCCAACACTTTACAACTCCATGGACTGACGACCCCTTGGACTGCAGCCTGCCAGGCTCCTCTGTCCATGGAGTTTCACTAGACAAGAATGCTGAAGTGGTTTGAAACGCCCTCTTCCAGAATCTTCCTGACCAGGGATGGAACTCAGGTCTCCTGTACACAGAGGGACTGTTTACTCTCTGAGCTGCCAGATCCTAATAAACGGGTCTTGACTATACAGAAGATGCCTGATTTGTCTGCTTTTTTCGCCTTCAACAGTGGGTTTTTTCCAGCTAACATATCAGTCCCATTTCTATTCACTTGAAAGCTATCTAGAATGCAAGTTCTCTCTAAAAGAAAGACATTAACACAAAAGGAACTTTTATTTGGAATAGCAGTTAAGATTTTGTCCAGTTGTCAGTTTATCCAAAATA